>NC_056750.1:872336343-872366287 GCF_019279795.1 Protopterus annectens | reverse complement strand
AGAAAGGCCATGCTGCAAGACTACATGTAATTTAGGTTAGGTTAGTTATAACAGGATAATTTAATAGAAAAGCCATGTTGCAAGGAAAGACTACAGGTAATTTAGGTTAGGTTAGTTATAACAGGATAATTTAATAGAAAAGCCATGCTGCAACGTAAGACTACAGCTAATTTAGGCTAGGTTAGTTCTAACAGGATAATTTAATAGAAAAGCCATGTTGCAAGGTAAGACTACAGGTAATTTATGTTAGTTATATCAGGATAATTTAATAGAAAAGCCATGTTGCAAGGTAAGACTACAGGTAATTTAGGTTAGGTTAGTTTTAATGGGATAATTTAATAGAAAGTGCCTATGTTGCAAGGTAAGACTACAGGTAATTTATGTTAGTTGGTATCAGGATAATTTATAATAGGAAAAGCCAAGTGTTGCAAGGTGCAAGACTACAGGTAATTTAGGTTAGGTTAGTTTTAATGTGGGATAATTCTGACATAGAAAAGCTATGTCAAAAGGTAAGACTACAGGTAATTTAGGTTAGGTTAGTTATAATGGGATAATTTAATAGAAAAGCCATTTTGCAAGGTAAGACTACGGGTAATTTAGGTTAGGTTAGTTATAACAGGATAATTAGAAAAGCCATGTTGCAAGGTAAGACTACAGGTAATTTAGGTTAGTTATAACAGGATAATTTAATAGTAGTGTCATGTTGCAAAGGTAAGCACTACAGGTAATTTAGGGTTAGGTTAGTTATAAATGGATAATTTAATAGAAAGCCATGTGTTGCAAGGTGTAAGACTAATGCTAGTAATTTAGGTTAGGTTAGTTGGTATCAGGATAATTAGGAAAAGCCATGTTGCAAAGGTAAGACTACAGGTAATTTAGGCAGTTAGAACAGGATAATTTAATAGAAAAGCCATGTTGAAAGGTAAGACTACAGGTAATTTTAGGTTAGTTATAACAGGATATTAATTCTAAAGAAAAGCCATGTTGCAAGGTAAGACTACAGGTGCAATTTAGGTTAGGTTAGTTATACAGGATAATTTAAATAGAAAGTGCCTATGGCTGCAAATTTCTAAGACTACAGGTAATTTAGGGTTAAGGCTATAATAGGATAATTTAATAGAAAAGTTTTCCAGGTTGCAAGAGCAAGACTACAGGTAATTTAGGTTAGGTTTGGTTATACTATGACTAATTTAATAGAAAACCATAAGCTGCGTTGCAAGACTACAGTGTAATTTAGGTTAGTTATATTATAGGATAATTTAATAGAAAAGCCATGTTGCAAGGTAAGACTACAGGTAATTTAGGTTAGTTATAACAGGATAATTTAATAGAAAAGCCATGTTGCAAGGTAAGACTACAGGTAATTTAGGTTAAGTTAGTTATAATATGATAATTTAATAGAAAAGCCATGTTGCAAGCCAAAGGTAAGACTACAGGTAATTTAGGGTTGGGTTATGGCACAGGGATAATTTTAATAGAAAAGCCAATGTGTTGTGCAAGGTAAGACTACAGGTACCTTTAAGTTAGTTATAACAGGATAATTTAATGAGTAGCTTCATGTCACGGTGTTGCAAGACTACAGGTAATTTAGCTTAGGTTAGTTATAATATGATAATTTAATAGAAAAAGCCATGTGTTGCTGGAAAAGGTAAGACTACAGGTAATTTAGGGTTAGGTTAGTTTTAATGGGGATAATTTAATAGAAAGGCCATGTGGCAAGGTAAGGCTACAGGTAATTTAGGGTAGTTATACCAGGATAATTTCATAGAAAAGCCATGTTGCGGGTAAAGACTACTGGTGAATTTGGAGTTTAGTTATAACAGGATGAATTTTAATGAAGAAGCCATGTTTGCAAGGTAAGACTACTTAGGTAATTTAAGTTGGGAGGTTGGTTATAAAGGATAATTTTGTGGAAAAGCCATGTTGCAAGGTAAGACACAGGTAATTTAGGTTAGTTATAATGGGATAATTTAATAAGAAAGAGCGCCATGTTACTGGAAGTGGACTTTAGGTAAATTCGGAGTTAGTTATAATAGGATAATTTAATAGAAAAGCCATGTTGCAGTGCAAGACTACAGGTAATTTCCAAGTTAGTTCTAACAGGATAATTTGATAGAAAAGCCATGTTGCAAGGCAAGACTACAGGTAATTTAAAAAAAATTTTGGAAATTTTAAAAAAAATTTTTGGAAAAAAAATTTAAAAAAAATTTTGGAAATTTTAAAAAAATTTTTGGAAAAATTTTTTAAATTTAAAAAAAATTTTGGAAATTTTAAAAAAAATTTTTGGAAAAAGGGGGGTTTAAAAAAAATTTTGGAAAGGGAAAAAAAATTTTTGGGAAACCGGAAATTTAAAAAAAAATTTGGAAATTTTAAAAAAATTTTTGGAAAAATTTTTTAAATTTAAAAAAAATTTTGGAAATTTTAAAAAAATTTTTGGAAAAATTTAAAAAAATAAAAAATTTTTAAAAAAAGGAAAAAAATTTTTTTTTTCCTAAAAAAAAAAAAAAAAAGGTTTTTAAAAAATTTTTTTTTTTTTAAAAAAATTTTTTTTAAAAAAAGGGGTTTTTAAAAAATAAAAAAAAATTTTTTTAAAAGGTAAAAAAAATTTTTAAAAGGAAATTTTTGGAAAAATTTTTTTTAAAAGGTAAAAAAAAATTTTTAAAAGGAAATTTTTGGAAAAATTTTTTTTGGGGAAAACAAAAAAAAAAAAAGGAAATTTTTTAAAAAAAAATTTGGGTTAAATAAAATTTAAAAAATTTTTTAAAAAAAAAAAAGGAAAAGGGGTTAAATAAAATTTAAAAAAAAGGGGTTTAAAAAAAATTTTGGAAATTTAAAAAAAATTTTTGGAAAAATTTTTTAAATTTAAAAAAAATTTTGGAAAGGGAAAAAAAATTTTTTTAAAAAAAAAAAAAAAACCCGGGGGGGTTTTTTAAAAATTTTTTGTGAAAAAAAAAAAAAAAAATTTTTTTAAAAAAAAGGAAAAAAATTTTTTGGGGAAAAAAAAAAATTTTTTTTAAAAAAAAGGAAAAAAATTTTTAAAAAAGGGAAAAAAAAAAATTTTTTAAAAAAAGGAAAAAAATTTTTTTTTCAAGGTAAAAAGGAAAAAGGGTTTTTAAAAAAATTTTAAAAAAAATTTTTCAAGGTAAAAAGGAAAAAGGGTTTTTTGGGGGGGGAAATTTTTTAAAAAATTTTTAAAAAAATAAAAATTTTGGAAAAATTTAAAAAAAAATTTTTTAAAAAAAAAATTTTAAAAAAAGGAATTTTTTTTGGGGGAAATTTTTTAAAAGATTTTTAAAAAAATAAAAAATTTTTAAGGTTTTTCTAAAGGAAATTTTTAGGAAAAATTTAAAAAAATAAAAAATTTTTTAAGGTTTTTTAAAGGAAATTTTTAGGAAAAATTTAAAAAAAAAAAAAGGTTTTTAAAAAAAAAAAATTTTTTAAAAAATTTTAAAAAAATAAAAAATTTTTAAGGTTTTTTAAAGGAAATTTGGAAAATTTAAAAAAATAAAAAATTTTTTAGGTTTTAAAAAAAATTTTTGGAAAAAATTTAAAAATAAAAAGGAAAAAGGGTTTTTTTGGGGGGGGAAATTTTTTAAAAAAAAAAAAAAAAAATTTTTTTAAAAATTTTTTTTTTAAAGAAAAAAAAAAAATTTTTTTTTTTTAAATTTTTGGGAAAATTTTTAGAAAAAGGGAAATTTTTTAAAAAAATTTTTTTTAAAAAAAAAATTTTTTTTTAAAAAAAATTTTAAAAAAGGGAATTTTTTAAAAAAAAAAATTTTTTTTTTTCCCCGGTAAAAAAGGAAAAATTTTTTTTAAAAGGTAAAAAAAAATTTTTAAAAGGAAATTTTTGGAAAAATTTTTTTGGGGAAATTAAAAAAAAAAAAAAGGAAATTTTTTGGGGGTTTGGGGGTTTTTTAAAATTTTTTTTAAAAAATTTTTAAAATAAAAAGGAAAAAGGGTTTTGGGGGGAAAAAAAATTTAAAAATTTTTAAAAAAAAAAAATTTTTAAAAAAAAATTTTTAGGAAAAATTTAAAAAAATAAAAAATTTTTAAGGTTTTAAAAAAATTTTTGGAAAAATTTTTTAAATTTAAAAAAAATTTTGGAAATTTTAAAAAAATTTTTGGAAAAAGGGGGGTTTAAAAAAAATTTTGGAAATTTTAAAAAAAATTTTTGGAAAATTTTTCAAGGTAAAAAGGAAAAAGGGTTTTTAAAAAAAATTTTAAAAAAATTTTTAAAAATAAAAAGGAAAAAGGGTTTTTAAAAAAAATTTTAAAAAAAATTTTTCAAGGTAAAAAGGAAAAAGGGTTTTTTGGGGGGGGAAATTTTAAAAAAAATTTTTCAAGGTAAAAAGGAAAAAGGGTTTTTAAAAAAAATTTTAAAAAAAATTTTTTAAAAAAAAATTTTTTTTAAAAAAAGGGGTTTAAAAAAATTTAAAAAAATTTTTTTAAAAAATTTTTTTTTTTTAAAAAAAAATTTTTTTTTAAAAAAAGGGGTTTAAAAAAATTTAAAAAAATTTTTTAATTTTTTTTTTTAAGGGAAAAATTTAAAAAAAAAAAAAGGTTTTTAAAAAAAAGGAAAAAAATTTTTAAAAAAAAGGAAAAAAAAAAATTTTTTTAAAAAAAAGGAAAAAAATTTTTAAAAAAGGGAAAAAAAAAAATTTTTTTTAAAAAAAAAAAAATTTTTTAGAAAAAAAAAAAAACCCGGGGGGGTTTTTTAAAAATTTTTTTTAAAAAAAAGGAAATTTTTTAAAAAAAAATTTGGGGTTAAATAAAATTTATAACAGGATAATTTAATAGAAAAGCCATGTTGCAAGGTAAGACTACAGGTAATTTAGGTTAGTTATAACAGGATAATTTAATAGAAAAGCCATGTTGCAAGGTAAGACTACAGGTAATTTAGGTTAGTTATAACAGGATAATTTAATAGAAAAGCCATGTTGCAAGGTAAGACTACAGGTAATTTAGGTTAGTTATAACAGGATAATTTAATAGAAAAGCCATGTTGCAAGGTAAGACTACAGGTAATTTAGGTTAGGTTAGTTATAACAGGATAATTTAATAGAAAAGCCATGTTGCAAGGTAAGACTACAGGTAATTTAGGTTAGGTTAGTTATAACAGGATAATTTAATAGAAAAGCCATGTTGCAAGGTAAGACTACAGGTAATTTAGGTTAGTTATAACAGGATAATTTAATAGAAAAGCCATGTTGCAAGGTAAGACTACAGGTAATTTAGGTTAGGTTAGTTATAACAGGATAATTTAATAGAAAAGCCATGTTGCAAGGTAAGACTACAGGTAATTTAGGTTAGGTTAGTTATAACAGGATAATTTAATAGAAAAGCCATGTTGCAAGGTAAGACTACAGGTAATTTAGGTTAGGTTAGTTATAACAGGATAATTTAATAGAAAAGCCATGTTGCAAGGTAAGACTACAGGTAATTTAGGTTAGGTTAGTTATAACAGGATAATTTAATAGAAAAGCCATGTTGCAAGGTAAGACTACAGGTAATTTAGGTTAGTTATAACAGGATAATTTAATAGAAAAGCCATGTTGCAAGGTAAGACTACAGGTAATTTAGGTTAGGTTAGTTATAATGGGATAATTTAATAGAAAAGCCATGTTGCAAGGTAAGACTACAGGTAATTTAGGTTAGGTTAGTTATAACAGGATAATTTAATAGAAAAGCCATGTTGCAAGGTAAGACTACAGGTAATTTAGGTTAGTTATAACAGGATAATTTAATAGAAAAGCCATGTTGCAAGGTAAGACTACAGGTAATTTAGGTTAGGTTAGTTATAATAGGATAATTTAATAGAAAAGCCATGTTGCAAGGTAAGACTACAGGTAATTTAGGTTAGTTATAACAGGATAATTTAATAGAAAAGCCATGTTGCAAGGTAAGACTACAGGTAATTTAGGTTAGTTATAACAGGATAATTTAATAGAAAAGCCATGTTGCAAGGTAAGACTACAGGTAATTTAGGTTAGGTTAGTTCTAACAGGATAATTTAATAGAAAAGCCATGTTGCAAGGTAAGACTACAGGTAATTTAGGTTAGGTTAGTTATAATAGGATAATTTAATAGAAAAGCCATGTTGCAAGGTAAGACTACAGGTAATTTAGGTTAGGTTAGTTATAACAGGATAATTTAATAGAAAAGCCATGTTGCAAGGTAAGACTACAGGTAATTTAGGTTAGGTTAGTTATAACAGGATAATTTAATAGAAAAGCCATGTTGCAAGGTAAGACTACAGGTAATTTAGGTTAGGTTAGTTATAATGGGATAATTTAATAGAAAAGCCATGTTGCAAGGTAAGACTACGGGTAATTTAGGTTAGGTTAGTTATAACAGGATAATTAGAAAAGCCATGTTGCAAGGTAAGACTACAGGTAATTTAGGTTAGTTATAACAGGATAATTTAATAGAAAAGCCATGTTGCAAGGTAAGACTACAGGTAATTTAGGTTAGGTTAGTTTTAATGGGATAATTTAATAGAAAAGCCATGTTGCAAGGTAAGACTACAGGTAATTTAGATTAGTTATAACAGGATAATTTAATTGAAAAGCCATGTTGCAAGGTAAGACTACAGGTAATTTAGATTAGTTATAACAGGATAATTTAATTGAAAAGCCATGTTGCAAGGTAAGACTACAGGTAATTTAGGTTAGGTTAGTTTTAATGGGATAATTTAATAGAAAAGCCATGTTGCAAGGTAAGACTACAGGTAATTTAGGTTAGGTTAGTTATAATGGGATAATTTAATAGAAAAGCCATGTTGCAAGGTAAGACTACAGGTAATTTAGGTTAGTTATAACAGGATAATTTAATAGAAAAGCCATGTTGCAAGGTAAGACTACAGGTAATTTAGGTTAGTTATAACAGGATAATTTAATAGAAAAGCCATGTTGCAAGGTAAGACTACGGGTAATTTAGGTTAGGTTAGTTATAACAGGATAATTAGAAAAGCCATGTTGCAAGGTAAGACTACAGGTAATTTAGGTTAGTTATAACAGGATAATTTAATAGAAAAGCCATGTTGCAAGGTAAGACTACAGGTAATTTAGGTTAGGTTAGTTTTAATGGGATAATTTAATAGAAAAGCCATGTTGCAAGGTAAGACTACAGGTAATTTAGGTTAGTTATAACAGGATAATTTAATAGAAAAGCCATGTTGCAAGGTAAGACTACAGGTAATTTAGGTTAGTTATAACAGGATAATTTAATAGAAAAGCCATGTTGCAAGGTAAGACTACAGGTAATTTACATTAGGTTAGTTTTAATGGGATAATTTAATAGAAAAGCCATGTTGCAAGGTAAGACTACAGGTAATTTAGGTTAGTTATAATAGGATAATTTAATAGAAAAGCCATGTTGCAAGGTAAGACTACAGGTAATTTAGGTTAGTTATAATAGGATAATTTAATAGAAAAGCCATGTTGCAAGGTAAGACTACAGGTAATTTAGGTTAGTTATAACAGGATAATTTAATAGAAAAGCCATGTTGCAAGGTAAGACTACAGGTAATTTAGGTTAGGTTAGTTTTAATGGGATAATTATATAGAAAAGCCATGTTGCAAGGTAGGACTACAGGTAATTTAGGTTAGTTATAACAGGATAATTTAATAGAAAAGCCATGTTGCAAGGTAAGACTACAGGTAATTTAGGTTAGTTATAATAGGATAATTTAATAGAAAAGCCATGTTGCAAGGTAAGACTACAGGTAATTTAGGTTAGTTATAACAGGATAATTTAATAGAAAAGCCATGTTGCAAGGTAAGACTACAGGTAATTTAGGTTAGTTATAACAGGATAATTTAATAGAAAAGCCATGTTGCAAGGTAAGACTACAGGTAATTTAGGTTAGGTTAGTTATAATGGGATAATTTAATAGAAAAGCCATGTTGCAAGGTAAGACTACAGGTAATTTAGGTTAGGTTAGTTATAATAGGATAATTTAATAGAAAAGCCATGTTGCAAGGTAAGACTACAGGTAATTTAGGTTAGTTATAACAGGATAATTTAATAGAAAAGCCATGTTGCAAGGTAAGACTACGGGTAATTTAGGTTAGTTATAACAGGATAATTTAATAGAAAAGCCATGTTGCAAGGTAAGACTACAGGTAATTTAGGTTAGGTTAGTTATAACAGGATAATTTAATAGAAAAGCCATGTTGCAAGGTAAGACTACAGGTAATTTAGGTTAGTTATAACAGGATAATTTAATAGAAAAGCCATGTTGCAAGGTAAGACTACAGGTAATTTAGGTTAGTTATAATAGGATAATTTAATAGAAAAGCCATGTTGCAAGGTAAGACTACAGGTAATTTGGGTTAGTTTTAATGGGATAATTTAGAGGAGGAAATTACATGAAAAGGAAGGAAAGGAAAGAGTGTCGTGGGTGGTCGAGGAGTAAGGGCTAGGTTCAGGAGCGATGTTACAGTAACACGTCCAGCTACTGTGTACGTAATGTTTGAGTCATTTTTTGAATTCATGGATGTGGGCAATATTTCTGAGGGTCATGAGAAGCTTGTTCTATTGAGTAGCGAGGGGATAGCTCTATAGGTTCTATCCACTTGATTTTTTAGGTTTTTATATTTCTAGGAGATGTTGGTCAGAGCTTCTTAGGGTTCAGGGGTATAGAGGGAGACTAGTGAGAATATGCTGAAGCAAGGAGAGGGTTTGTAAGAGTTGCTTAGCAAACTCTAGCCAGCTGAGTGTCCTGAGAGCATGACACTGGTGTGATTTAGAAGGCAGATTAGCATCAAATCTGGCAACTTTGTTGTAGGTGGTTTCAAGTTTGAAGAGTAGTGAAGATTGTAACTTAGAATTTGCGAACTATAGGAGAGGTTGGGGAGAGGATAAGCTTGGGCAAGAGAGATTCTAGAGTCAGGGGTGAGGAATCTTTTATTTCTGTACAGTAGGTTGAGCTTTTGTTGGGCTTTCTTGTTACAGTGAAGTAGATGGAGGTCAAATTTAAGTTGGTCATCTAGGATTGAACAAAGGAGCTTTGTGTGGATTTTAGGAGTGATAGAAGTGCTGTTAAGGAAAGAGATAAGTGAGGATTTGAGGTGGTGTAGAGATTTTGAGAAGAAAAGAAGGGTCTTTGTTTTTTGGGATTTAAGTATGAAGTGGTTCTTAGTAAGCCAAATTTCTCTTAGGTTGAAAGATTTTTGTGTGAGGGTGAGCAGATCAGATAGGTTGTCAACAATGGAGATGATTGTGGAGTCATCTGCATACTATATGAGGGAAGATTGGAGACAGGATTTATTAAGCTGGTTAGTGAAGATGTTAAAAAGCTGAGGTTGAGCCTTGTGGGACACCCATTTTGATGGGAAGAAAGGGAGAAAGAGCAGAGAGCCATTTGATGGATTGCTGCTTGTCTGTTAAACCAAGAGTTGGTTGTTGAGGAGATGTTGAGTGGGAAAGTTTAGAGAGGAAATAAGAGCAGCAGTGATGTTGTAGTGGGGGCAGAAGCCATGCTGGGTAGGGGTGATCGGCTTTTCTTGAGTGGGATAGGCCAAGATTTGTTTATAAACACAGTGTTCAAGAATTTTAGAGAGAGGAGAAAGAATGGAAACTGGTTGATAATTAGAAAGTTCTACAAAAATTTACCCCTTTGTGGATAGGTATGGTATGGAATTTTTTCCAGAGAGTAGGGATGGTGGATTCTCTGACAGAGCAATTTATGAGTATGGAGACAGGATATGCAATAGATTTAGCAGCATCCTTTAGGAAGAGAGATGGCAACTTATCAGCTAAGGGGGAACCTGACTTAAGTTTGAGAAGCAGGTTTTTAATTTAACTGGTATACATTGGGCTTGGGGAATTTTGTAGTTGGGGGTGGTGGGAGGTGAGGTATTGGTTGGATTGGAAATCTGCAAGAATTTACTGATGGTGTCAATGAAGTAAGAATTGACTATAGAAGCAGTTTCTTGGGTTGTGTTATTAGAGCAGGGATTGTGAGTTGAGGGACTCCCAGTGTGGATAATTTGGTAGATAGTATTCCAGAACCTTTGGGGAGTTCTGGGTTCTGTAGTTTGGGGTGTGTGGTAGAAGTTTATCACTGTTTATATGCTTTTTTGATCAGATTCTGTAGTTCCCTGTATTTTTGGTAGTTTATGGGAGATTTGGTTTTAGTCCAGAGTTTCCATGTCGAATCTCTATTTTGGATTAGAGACCAAGTAGAGTTGGTGAGTCAAGGAGAACACTGAGATTTGACTCTAACAGTTGTGGGCAGGGCAATAGAGTTTAATGTGTTAAGGAAAATGGAGTTGAATTGTACAACAGCTTCATCAAGAGGTAGGATTAAGAGGAAGGACCTGTCTGTAACTGAGAGAGAATTGTTAAATGTTTTGGGGTTTAAGTTAGTTAGCTTTTGTTTTTCCTTGAATTTATGAGGTTTACAGAGGTGGAAGTAGAATCTTACAACACTTATTGGGCAATGGTCGCTAATGGAGTCAGGTAGGGATTCAGGTTGGTGATACAGACTTGAATTAGAGTCAAGAATCCAGTTGATGATAGAACTCGAATTAGTGAGTCTCTGAAGAGTGGGGGAAGAGATACGTTGAACGTAGCTCTACAGGTTTACGCTGGTGATAGGGGAGTTAGAGCAAAGGGTTAGCCAATTGATGCTAACATCACCTAGTATTATGGTCTCATTGGGTATATTGTCAGACATCAAGCACATAATCTGTTCTAATAAGGGTATATACTCTCATGGGGGTATGTAGATGGCAACTATGGTAAAGGTTTTATGCTTATTAAGTTTAAGGTTGGAGGTAATGAGTTCTGCTGGGTGAAACGGGGGTGGTTGGGGGGATAGGTTAGGAGATCTGAGTCCATAATGGCAATGTCTCCACCTTTTTTATGTGGTCTATCTAGGTATAGAATGTTGTATCCTGGGGGGAGCAGTTCATTGTCAGTGTTATGTGATTTGAGCTGTGTTTCAGAGAAAGTGATTATGTTCGGGGAGTATTGGGCTATCCAAGAGTAGAATTCAATTATCTTATTAAGGATGCTATGGATATTGCTAGAGTAAAAGGAAAGATGTTTGGGAATATGGTTTGGTGCATGCCGGGGAGTTTGTGAGGTAGTGGCAGGAGTTGATGGGTTACAGCATGGTCCAGGTTTGAGGTGAATATCACCAGATAGTTGTAGGGTGAGACAAGGGTGGAGGAGATATGATATAAGGTATAGGGATAGATCAATTTGTGTTTGATTCTGTAATGAAAAGAGACTTTAGGAGGCAATTTGATTTTGGGGAGAGGAGAAAGTACTGGTGAGTAGTGAGGGTGAGATAGGATAAGAGTATTGGCTATAGGAGTGTGTACTGTAGTGAGAGGAGGTTGGAGTGCTGGGATGTACAGGTAGCTGAGTGTGATATGAGGTGAGGTTACGAGTAGGAGAGCATGAGAGGAAGGGAAGAAGGGAGGATGAGAGGAGTGGAAGGAACATATTGGAGGGTTGTGGTATAAGAGAAGGTGTGGTGAGTGTGTGACTGAGGGAAACTCTGCAGGAGTAGTAAGTTTATGGGGGGAGGTGAACAGTGAGTATGGGTGGGTGGTTTGAAGTATAATGTGGAGAGAGTTGGGAGGGGTATAGATGGGAGGGGGTAGGGCCTGGTTGGTTGAAGTGTGCAGGAAGTTGGAGCACAGAGGGGGTGGGGTAGGGATGGTTCACTATAAAGGTAATTGGTTCAGGGGTGGGTGAGAATGGGGTAGGGTAGCTGAGCAGAGTGACCCTAAGCATAGCGGGCTGGCCCTGATTCTTTGTGAGTCCAATGAAATCAGCCAGGTAAGTAACATTAGGGAATTAGAACTAAATGAGTGAAGAAAGAGGGATTTTCAAAGTGGAAGAGATTAATTAACAGTAGTGTGAGTTTGAGGGGGAGGCAAGTGGCAAGCAAGCAGGTCAAGTTAGAGAGGTAGGAGAGGGAGGTGGGGAAAGGGACTCAAAGGAATTTAAGTTAGAGATATTAGAGATAGAAATAGAAAAGTGTGTTAAGAATAGAGCCCTAGCATGTCTAGTAAGTGACAGCATTTAGGTTATGACCAGGTGTTTTTAGGAATATATATGGAAACAAATGCCCAGGAGATAGGTGATAGAAGGGATAGTCCCTTGTTTGTGTCAGTGACTGTTTTGTTGAGGTTGCTAGGAGTCAATCGTACAGGTATGGGAAAGCCCTTGTCCTCTTTAGCATGAGATAAGTTGCATAGCTGCCATAAATTTTATAAACATTCTTGGGGCTGTGGTGAGATACAATGGGGACTCAGAACTGGTAATAACCCCCCCATGTAGGAACTTCCTGCATGCCTTGACTATCTTTATAGGCTGGTGAAAGATACATGGAGTCATTCCAGTACCCTTCTAAGTAAGGAATTATTCACACTACCATGAAAACCCAAGACTCCTCCTCCTCCTTGTTGATGAACTAAATCATCACCATGTTGTCACATTTCTTCTTTTTTTTCTTTACATACAGATTTGAGCCACTCAGGTCTAGGATATGCCTGAGGTCCTACCAGGATAGGACACAGGTCTTTGTAATAACTGGAAGCAATTTCAGATTCAAGAAACTCTACCATTGCTGTGTTGCTATTTTTATCCTCATGTGGCTACAGATGTGCATCTGGTCATACTGGAAACAGTTTACTCAAAATCCTTGCTGTGTACTTGAACTGATATTCCCCTTTTTCCTATGAAGTCTGCTGTGGAAGTTTAGACTGCTACTCCATGGGGTTCCTTAAACTTGTGTGGTGCTCACTATACCTACTTTATGCAGAGATGGAGGTCACCTTTTTCCCCATTTCTTAAGCAATCTTAGTCATCTGACCTTCTAACCAGATTCTCACATTCTCTGGCGAAGTATGGTATGCTTGCCTCCTTATATGATTTCACAGCATTTCATATGAAGAGATTTGTTCCAAGTCACCCATCTATGAAAGTCAGTGTTTGTGCTATTTCTGCAATGTGATCAGTCAGAGTGTCATCTACCATTCTATTGTGCTCACTGAATTTCTTTCTATAAGTTTCAAAACTCAGAGTAAAACTTTCATATAAACCATAAAACATTCATATAAACAGTGTTTAATATAGTTCAGACAAGCCACATCAGTCATTTTTGATACAGCCTGCAATGCAGTACCAGTAAGCAGACATATCAAAACTTCACCCATTGTCCCTGGTCTGTTTTATTTGTGCATTTGAAAGGATGTGTAGCTAAAACCAAACAGTGTCTCCCTCTCCATAGCTGGCCTTATCCAGATGCACTAGAGGTCCGAATAGAGAGATAAGTCAGCTAGCAAAGGGGAGCAGTACTGCTGAAACTGAATTCATCCTCAAATCTTGGTAAGCGCCTTCATGAGGTGGACTCTGTTTTTTTGCAAAATCTTATGAAGGTGACACTGATATATAGACTGTATTTTATATAGCATACATTACAGACAGAAGTAGGTCAAAATTAAAGATAGCTGGGTGCACAAGACCCAGGATACAAAAGTGCCCAATCCTGGTAGACGCACTGGTGCCAGGACTGGAAAAATTGACAGTGTAGAATCCTCAAAATACAGAAGGAGAGGATGGCCCCCTGTTGAAGTAGTAGTCTACAAAAATCACAAAAACTGATAGGCCAAGGAAGAGCCATAAAGATGATAGAGTGGAGTATTGAGGATAAGAAAGAAATTATGTATTGTTACTATTATGCAAAAAGCTCAGAATTTACAGACATGAGATATACAAAACGATTAACAGACAAATTAGAGGAAAGAATAATACTTTCACAAGAAAAACTGTCAGATTCAAATAAAAACTTTGTGTTCAATAATGCAACAGATTTGTGAAAAAGACATTATATAGACCGAGAAACTTTGATCTGTTTGGAAAAAGATGCATCTGAGGAAGTGAAAAATATAAACGACAAAACCTAGAGATTTTTGAAAAGTATGAAAAAGAAATACGAACATGGGAAAGAGTGATGATTCTTCTTCTTTCGGCTTTTCTCAGTTAGGGGTCACCACAGCAGATCACCTGTCTGCTCATGATTGGCAGTGGAGTTTTACAGTGTTAAGTTGCCAGCCCAGTGCCCAAGCTTCCATGGAAGGCACACACACACATGCACACACTCACACCTAGAGCCAGAGTGTCCAATCCACCTACAGCATGTCTTTGGGATGTGGGAGGAAACAGGAGCACCTGGAGACATACCTCTCAACTGTCCCTGATTTTCAGGGACGTCCCTGATTTTGACTCAAATTTTAGCTCTGTCCCTCTTAATCCCTCCTAAAACTAGTGACTTTTGGAGGAAAGGTGTCGAATTACACTTAATGAATAATGACAATAATTAAGAGTTATAGACTTCTTTTACTTCAGAAAATGTGTATTAATTTATATGCTCTGATTCTGTCAATGTTTCAAGTTAATAGCACTAATATTTTAAAAGTGTCCCTGATTGTCCCTGATTTTTTCATGACTTGTCCCTGATTGGTTGACAGGTCTGCCCGGAGGAAACCCACACGACCACGAGGAGGACATGCAGACTCTGCACAGAAGGCACCCCAGCCGAGGATCAAACTGGAGATCCTCTTGCTGTGAGGTGGCTACGCTAACCACTGCACCACTGTGGCCGCCAAAAGAGAGATATGATATGGTGCAATATTTATGCAAAGTCAAAAGCCAAATTAATCAGTACAAAAAAGGCAGCCCCAAAGATATTCAAAGAGAAATACAGCCAAAGGCATCCAGATGTGGAAATATTCACAATAAATATTGCAAACTGGGAATGTAGAAAAGATTAGTAAAGTAGAAGTTAAAAAATTCGAAGGTGAAGTTATGGAGTGCCTGTAAAATGAAGGATTTGGTGTAGAAGGTCTAATACAGGTTACATCACAGCATGATGGAAGGGGTCTCCATAGTAAGAAGAAACAGGAAAATCAGGATGCATCTGAAGAAGAAATATGGACGTGGGAAAGAAAAAGATTTAATATGGTGTAATGTCTATGCAAAAGAGAAAGCAAAACTGATCAATACAAAAAGAGCAGCACCAAAGATATTCGAAGAGAAATACAGGCAAAGGAATCCGGACATGGACAACTTTACGATACAAAAAATAAGAAGACAAAGAGGAAACATAGAAAAAAAGATTAGTAATGGAGAAGTTAAAAGAAATAGAAACTGAGGTTATGGAGTGTAGATCAGACTGTGTTGTGTCTTTAAGAATCATTTCAAAGTGAGGGCACGTGCATATAAATAGAGATCACATGCAGGCAGCACTGCCATTTTGACTAAACAGCCAGAGTGTTAACGTGTATGAGTGCAGTAGTCAGTCTATTAGTTTAAGTTACTAAGCCTCAATCCTGATGTCTTCATGTGTGATAAAGCTGCTTGAACCGAACCCACAGATGTTCGTCTACTTTATCCTGACTAGATGAGCGACATGGTGTCAGAAGCAAGATGTCCGAGCAACATGGTATCAGAAGCGTATGTGTGAGTGACATGGCAGCAAAGCAGGATCCAGAAGTTGAGCCATGAGGTACACAGCTAGAAATGGAGGAATATAGAAGAATGAATCATCCCAATGTGTTCAAATAATTGATGCAAAGCCATAAATGAATTTCAGATACTAAAACTTGCATAAATGATTTACTTCACAAAGAAAATGATACAAAGCATTTGCAAATGAAATGTTTGAAACTATGATATTTGATAGTTATTCAAAGCATAACTTATTAAAATGTTCAGAATTCATTTTGATTTGCATAACAAGAAAAATAAAAAGGCAAAACAACTGTATTTTTTAGTAAATAACCACCTTTTTCAATGTAAACTACTGTTTCGCATTAATAAAATCTATTTGAAGTATAGGTTCATACTAGGCTAACTGCCTTGCGAGTCATTGGAAGCCTAGCCAATTATCCCATGTGAGACACAAACCCTGCACCTTGTGTTTGTAAGGCAAACACCTTAACCATTAGGCCATTTATGACTTTTATAGCTAAAATTGTTTGAAGTATCTCAGGTGTGCAAAGTGGTGCAGTGTGTGCTTTATTACAGTGCAATTATTTTGAAGAGTTTACTATGTGCAAAATACATCTATTTCACAAAGTGCAGTCAAAACACAGTCATTTTGAAAACTTTTTTGTGCTACAGAGAGTTGTTTTGGAGAGTAAAGTCATTTCAAGTAGTTTCTTGTGCTGTGGACAGTTGATTCGGAAAATTCAAAGTGCAGAAGTACTGTATAGAGTTGTTTTGCAAAGACCAGTTATTTCAGAGTGTTTCTTGTGCCACAGAGACTTATTTCTCAAAGTGCAGTTATTTCAAAGAGTCTACAGTGTTGTTGAGCATAATTACAGATTTCTGGCATATATGGGTATATATTCATACATAATTCCAAGAGTCTTTATTACTGTGTATTGGCATGGCAGAAACATTTCACAGACCCTCCCTGCTTGTGTTTGATAATGTCACAGAGAACTGGAGAGTATTTGAGCAGGAATACAATATTTTAATACGAGCAGTTTTTTTCTGATAAAGATACACATATGAGTGCATTTACTCTGCTTAATCTAGCTGAGTCAGAAGCCATTGAAAGAGAGTGTTCATTTGTGTAGCGCCAACAGTATATGCAAGAGAAGGGTAAAACCATCATATTATTGTACAAGCTCAATCAAGGGAGGACTCTGAGTGCTTGAAACGTAAATTCTGAGAAATTTGTAACCCCCAAACAAATGTTACATTGGAGATGCACTTATTTTACATAAGAGATCAAAAGTCAGGGGGAAACTTTTGCTGCTTATATTACTGACATGAGAAACAAGGCTAAAATTTGCATATTTGGTGATTTGAAAGATGAATTGATAAGAGACTTGTGTATGGTGTTAATAATTCTGCAGTAAGAAAGATTTTGCTTTGAGACAGTGATTTAACTTTAAGCAAAGCCATAGAGATTTGTCAAATACATGAGCTTACAGAAAGCCACACCAATATGCTTGCAAGTGATAAGAGCATGGTTTCAGCAGCCTCCAGAACAAACATAGATAGTATGCAGCACATGGTTAATAGAAATAGGCCAAAGCACAGGGCAGCTGCTACAGCCCCTGCAGGGTTTCCAGAGAAGACACGTACCTTTCTAGCAAGGTCTATGACTAGCTTAGTAAACCGGACGTGCACAGTGCAGCATAGGTGTGAGTCAGCAAAATCCAAGCTAAGTCTTATAGTTAACTGTCACAATTATGTTGCTAATCATGAGCTGCAAGAGAAAAGTGCTTAGCATTTGGTCAACAATGTTGCAAGTGTAAAAAATGGAACCACTTTCAAAAGCTTTGTAAATCAAGCAAGCCTCATTCATTTATTGACAGGTTCTCAGAAAAGCAAGTTGATCACATAGAAAGCTGCAACTCCACCTTTTATGTAGATGGTGTATCGGTGGTTGAAAAAGTTAATGCAGTAGATTTCTTGGCAAAAAACAAAGTGTTTTGTACTGCCCTGATTAATGCTAAACCCACAGAGCCCAAAGTGGACACTGGTTCAAAGTGCAATGTTATGTCAGCAGAAACATTTGCTAGAGTAAGAGCTGGATAATGACTTAATTTGGCCAACTATGTGAAGCTTGTTGCTAATGGAGGTGAAGAAATTCAAAGTGATGGCTCAGTAGTGCGTTCATGTTACTCTGCTGGGGACAGTTACAACTTGCAGTTTTATGTAATCAAAAGACCAATACAGTCATTATTAGGTCTCAGAGACAGTTTAAAAATGAAACTGCTTTCCTTTACCAAAGAAGTCCATCATGTAAGCACATGTTCCAGTTTTACCAATGCTATTTTCTCAGATTATGCTGATATTTTCAAAGATAAGCTAGGCAAACCTATAGTTGTATACTCCATGATGTTAGACCCAGAGGTCATTCCAGTGGTCAGAACAGCAAGAAGAGTTCCAGTAGCTATGTAGGACAGAGTCAAAGTCCAGTTAGTAAAGTGATGCAGCAAGGAGTGATTTGTCCAGGACATGAACCAACCAATTGGGTGTCTTCCATGGTATTTGCTCATAAGAATAGTTCAGATGAAATCAGAATATGTACTGACCCAAGAGACTCGAACAAAACATTAAAGCGACCCCACCATCCTATGCATACAGTTGAGGAAGTTGCTACCCTCATGCCAAATGCCATTGTTTTTTCTGTCTTAGATGCAAATCTTCACTACTGACTACATTCAGTATACCATTTGGTCAATACAAATTTCTCAGAATGCCTTTTGGAATAAATTCTGCCAGTGAAGTCTTTCAGCGTGAAATGGAGCAAATTTATTCAGACTATCCATGTGCTATTATAGTAGATGATTTACTAGTTGGAGGCAATAGTGAAGCAGAACATGACAGAAACCTCAGAAAAGTTATGGAAAGAGCACATGAAGTAAATCTTAAGCTCATTCCTCTGAAATGCAAATTCAAGCTGAGCAAAGTATCTTATGTCAGTCATTTATTCACCGGTTCAGGCTTACGACCAGATCCTTCCAAACAGTCATTTTGAGATGCCAGCTCCAGACAATGTCCAAGTCTTACAATATTTTCTTGGTATGGTCAACTATTTGGGCAAGTTTATACCAGACTTCAGTGAATTATCTGTACCCTTAAGAGGGAAAAGAAGAGAGAATAAGCTCACCAGCTTAAATATCAACCCCTATGTCACAAGATGGGTTGCAAACTGGCTCAGGGATAGAACCCACATGGTCAGAATTGCAGGTGCCATGTCAGACTCTAAACCAGTTACAAGTGGCATCCCACAAGGCTCAGTCCTGGGACCTCTCTTGTTCAGTATATATTTCTCTGAGGTACAGGCTAACATGGGAGGACTGTGTCTGACCAAGTTTGCAGATGACTGCAAACTGGGTGCCATAATCGACTTGCCGACTGACACAAGCATCCTCCAAAAGGGTCTCACAGAGACGGATAACTGATGCCAGAGCCATGGCCTAAAGCTAAATGCCAAAAAGTGCATAGTCATCCCCTTTGGGAAAAACAGTGCCCACACATTACCACATAGGTGGTAATCCATTAAGTACGGAAGAAGTAATTAGGGATTTGGGGACCCAAGTAGATAGCAATCTCTCCTTTGACAATCACGTTGCCAAAGTGGTTAGAAAGACCTTCTATTTAGCCCATCTTATCACGAAAGGGTTCACATCTAGATCAAGAGAGGTCATTGTGCCCCTCTACTCATCACTTATCAGGCCAATAATTGAATACAATGCCCCATTTGGGATGTACCTTACCCAACACCTGCAGCAACTGGAAAGACCCCAAAAGTACCTCACCAAGAGGATCAAGGGACTCAAACAGATGCCCTACGCAGTTAGGCTAAAGAAACTCCAGCTCTACTCAGTTGCTTACCGCCTACTCAGAGGCGATCTGTGCCTGACGTATAAAGCCATGTCCAAACCAGAATTAATGGACATGCTCCACCTCAGGAAATCCAAATCCCTTAGAGCTACACGCTCCAGGGACTTAAACCTCAGCACAGAAATAAATAGGACATGCTGGAGGGACAGATTCATATCCCAGAGGCTCCCCTCACTCGCCCCTCAATGACCCTCTTCCAGAGAAATCTTGATGAGTGGATGGGAGATCGTAGGTTTACCCCTGGGATCTCTTCTGTGTCCCTACTAGACAGAGGCACAGTAAACTAACCTTAAAAGGGCTATCTTCTGTGACCTACTATACAGAGGCACAGTCAACTAATCTAAAAGGGTGGCGAAAGCCAAACACACTCTTGCTAGTCTTATAAATGCCCTAGGGCAGATAGCCTAGTATCAACCTATGAACCTAAGAGGTAAAGATGTTACCTGATCCTGGTTGGAACACCACCAAAGAGCATTTGATGAACTGAAACAGAAAATTGCCATTCCACCTATGTTGAGATACTATGATGTTCACAAACGAGTGATTCTTTCATGTGAGGCTTCAAATTTCAATCTTGGTGCAGTTATTCTTCAAGAGGGTAGACCAGTAGCCTATGCGTTTAGAACTCTTACCCAAATTGAGATGCAGTATGCTCAAATTGAGAAGGAACTTTTGGCAATTGTGTTCGCATGTTCGAAGTTCCATGATTATATTTATGGCTGAACTATTCAGACTGAGATTGATCATCAGCCTTTAGTCACTATTTTAAAGAAGCCTGTACACACAGCTCCAGTGAGACTACAAAGAATGATGCTCAGATTGCAAAAGTACAACTTCAAAATGGTCTATACAAAAGGCAAACTACTTTATCTGGATGATACCTTATCCAGATCACCAAGGAATACCACAAAAAAGCTTGATACAGAGAATTGTGACTTTGATGTCATGGAAGTGCATAATTTTTCTACCACAAGGCTTGATGAGCTAAGAGATCACACAGAGACTGATCCAATTTTGCAAAAGCCCAACCACTTCATCAGTGTTGAATGGCTGTCAGAGCAATGGTGTGCACCGCTAGAAGTGCAACCTTATTTTCCTTACATGGATGAGATGTTGATGGAAGATGGTATCATTTTCAAAGGTAATCCAAAATTATGCACTGGAGACCAGCAGTTCCAACACACAAGTGATTTAATGTTCACACACAGCAAAAGGAACACACATCCACAAGTAACATAAACACTGATAAAAACACTTCCCCTTACGTTTTTGTCTCATAGAACTTCATCAGATCCTTTTGCTGTGTGTGAACATTAAATCACTTGTGTGTTGGAACTGCTGGTCTCCGGTGCCTAATTTTGGATTACTAGTTACGTTTTGGGCACTTTTACCACATCTTTGCTGTTCAAAGGTCCTACAATTGTTGTTCCTACTTCCTTACAACATGAGTCCATCCAGATTTTGCATCGTGGCCATTCCGGAGCTACCAAAAGAAGGCTGAGAGGACGAGTATTTTGGCATTCTATGTCAAAATATATCGACAGACTACTTTCATCTTGTTCAGTATGCAACAATACTAAACTGAGCTTGCAAAAAGAGGCACTTCAGCTAAACCAGATTTCTGAACTACCTTGATCAACAGTAGCCACAGACATATTAGAGTGGAATGGTCAACATTACTTAAGTGTTGGCAGACTCTTATTCATATTGGTTTGAGATTGATCTGTTACCTAACCTAACGTCCAGTATGGTCATTACTAAGTTGAAACATCATTTCTCAGTCCATGGTAATCCACAGAAAGTTATTTATGACAATGGTGCCCAGGTTACTAGTCAGCTGTTAAAGAAATTTGCAAAAGAGTGGGACTTTATCCATGTTTCCAGTAGCCCTGAGTACCCACAGTCAAACGGCTTAGCTAAACGTGCAGTACAAAGTGCAAAGCAATTACACTAGAGGTCAAAGGTTGACAATGTCAATGTTTTCTTGAATTTGCTTAATCTCAGAAATATACCCCATGACAGTATACTTGGCTCACCTGCTCAGAATCTTCTATCTAGGCAAACCAGAACAACCTTGCCTATCAGTTCCAGTTTGTTGGTGCCCAATGCTAAAAACACCAGAGCAATCAAAGCCCAACTATTCAAAAAGAGTTTATCCCAGAAGTCCTACTATGATAAAACGAGCAGGTTTCTTCATCCTTTGAAAGAAGGCGCTTTAGTGAGGATGCAAATGGTGAAAGGTTTTGATCGAATTGATCAAGTGAGAGGCATATGTGCCGGGTCAAGATCTTACCTAATAGAATCTGAGGGTGTAGAATACAGAAGGAATTGCAGGCATCTTCTGGTGTCGGATCAATATCACAGCATCATACCTGCGATACAGACTCTAAATCTCAGAGCAACCCAGAGCATGTTCCTGCTAAAGGACATGTGTCAGCACTTAATCTTGTTCCTGATGATGTCTCAAATGTCCCTAAAGTTGAACATACCAATTACAGTCCCTGTTGCTAAACCCAGTCCTATTTTCTATGTCACATGATCAGGTCATATTTCTAGACCTAGTGTAAAATACGCAGCAACCTGAATAGGCTTGTTTTACTTGTGATTAGTTCTGTATAATTGCATGACAAAGAATTATTTCTGTACAATTGCATATCGAAGGTTGTCATTATTTCTGTGCATGACTTATTTCTCAAGAAGGGAGGATGTAGATCAGTGTGTGTATTGTGTCTTTAAGAAGCACTTTGAAGTGAGGGCATGTTCATATAAATAGAGAGGATGACACATGCAGGCAGCAGTGTCATTTTGAGTAAACAGCCAGAGTGCTAACATGTATGAGTGTAGTAGTTAGTCTGTTTATTAGTTTGTTTAAGTTTAAATTACTAAGCCTCAATTCCGATGTGTTCGTAGATGAGCAACATGGAGTACCTTGGAAGTAAATGATTCAGTGTAGAAATCTAATTCAGAAAGCACCACAGCAGAATAGAGCAATGGACATCCAAATTAAGGAGAAACCAGTGGAACTGGTCAGCTGCCATATGAAGATATTTTGGAGCCTTCCACAGGAAACCAGTATAAACATTCATTTGAAGCTGGACAACAAGGGAAGGAACATGAAACTGGGAATTCTGACACAGTCAATGCTGAGGAGTGATAGGCCAGTGAGTTCCCATATGACAGAACAACAGATAGCACAGGATGAAATTGAAGAGAAGGTGCTACAGGAAGATGCTATAGAACTTTCTATAGAATCCCCGCAGGAAATGGAGACAAAAAATGTACCCTCAGTTTAGAAGAAAATGAGCTAAGAGAAGAGTTGCTTGATTTAGTAGAGATAGACATATTAAGGTCAATGAAAGAAGCAGACTGCAGAAGGTCAATAAAACCGAAAAAGTCAGAATTTTGATAAAACAAATGAACACAGTAATTAGGACTGTCCATGGAGATCCATGCAATATACCAGAAGTACTGTCCATAGAGATCCATGCAATATACCAGAAGTATTGTCCATAAAGATCCATGCAATATACCAGAAGTATTGTCCATAGAGATCCATGCAATATACCAGAAGTATTGTCCATAGAGATCCATGCAATATACCAGAAGCAAACAGGATATATTACTCTGTAGCTAAATTTATAACCAATAAAATTCTACCACACGAAGACAGGGCAGTAAGGGAAAGGAAGGGGAGAAATTGAATACCATCATGGAAGTATCGGATAGAGAAAACTATCAAACAATTAAGACAAGAAGTATCACTGTTAGAAGACTATAGAACAGAGAACAGATTGACAAAAATACTTGGAAAGATAGATGTAATAAAAGCAACGTGCAGTATTAGAACAAATCAGGATCTATCTTGCACTATTGCAAATAAACTAAAAAATCTCAGCACAGGCAGAAAAACTTTGAAAATACAATTTATTGATTATTCCAAAAAGTTCTATATAGAATTGGGAAACCAAGCAAAAGGAATTGCAAGACCACCCAAAAAAAGAAGAAATAGATACATTTTGGAGAAGTATTTATGAAGATCCTGTGGAACATAACAAAGATGCTAAATGGATAGAAGAAGTAAAAGAAAGAATAAGAAATTCAAAAGTACAGGATATAAAATGGGATGAAGTAACAGTCAGAGACACTGAAATAAAGTTAAGAAAAGCCTCCAACTGGAAAACCTCAGGCCCAGATGCAGTACTTAACTTCTGGCTAAAAGTATTAACATCTTTGCACAAAGATTTAGCCATGAGTAAGAAATATTTATATGCGCACACCAAACAGATACCAACCTAGTTAACAAGAGGAAAAACAATGCTCCTACTTAAGAGTGAACCTGCAAGCTATCCTAAAAATTATAGACAAATTACTTGCCTTCAGATAACATATAAACTATACACCGGCATATTGATGCCAACAGAGTTTATAGTCATTTAGAGGAAAATTCAATCATTGCAATAGAACAAAATGATAAAAGAAAGTCATATGGAAAGAAGGATCATTTGTTACTAAATAAAGTCATAATGGAGAACTGTAAAAAGGGGAAGAATCTAAATGTGGCATGAATTGACTACCAAAAAGCATTTGACCGTATCCCACATTCATGGATAAAAGAATGCTTAAAAACGTATAAGATGCACCCTACACTGATTGATTACATTACAGTGACCATGAAACAGTGACAGACCACTTTGCAATTAAGCCATGATAAAGGACAAATTATTATTCCAGGGATAAAAATTCAAAGGGGGATATTCCAGGATGACTCCCTGTCACCTCTGCTATCCTGTGTTGCCCTTAATCCATTAAGCTGTCTACTTAACAGATTAGGTTATGGCTATAATTTGGCTCCTAGAAAACAGCAAAGTGTAAAGACTTCTCATCTTCTCTTTGTCAATGATTTAAAACTGTATACCTCATCAGATGAGGAACTGAAAGCACAAATGCAAGTAGTCAAAACTTTTTCAGATGATATAAGAATGTCATTTGACAGTGATAAATGTTTGAAAGTAACCTTTAAATCAGGAAAACTGCAGCACCAGGAACATGTCAGTTTGGGACAAGAATATTGTATAAAAGAACTTGAGCAAGAGAAGTGTGTAAATATTTAGGAACTGATGAAGGATCAACAATAAAACATGAACAAATGTGAAAAAAATTGGTAAGGAATATTTTAGAAGACTTTAATTCTGAAAACAGCATTGACATCTAGAACAAAATTCAAACTATAAACCAATTTGCTCTTCCTGTCCTAACTTACAGTTTTGGAGTGATTGACTGGCCCCAAAAGGTGTTGGATAGATTTATCAGGATCAAAATCAGGAATGGTTAAGGAGAGGCAAATTCAAACCAGAAGATGAAAGGTTAATACTGGTGGCCCAAGATAGTGGACTACGTACACGCTGGTTTACTAAGTCCATTGAACATGTGGGAGAAACAGACAAATGTAGGTTTTGTAAGACAGAATTGGAAATGGTCACACACCTTGTTGCTGGTTGTGATATACTAATGGCAGAAGGACTGTACACTGAAAGGCATAATAATGTGGCAAGACTGTTGCACTGGGGATTGTGCAAACATTGTGGTATTGAAGTGGCTGAAAAACACTGGAATCATGAGCCACAAAGCATCATAGAAAATGATGGTGCACATCACATGTGATCACCCATTATTAACAGTTGAAAAGACAGATGCGAGAAAACCAGATATAGTGGTCCAGGAAAAGAAGACAAAAGTAGCATTGATCATTGAAATCACTACGCCTAGTGACTACAGTGTCTTGTGTACAGAGAGACACAAAGTTATAAAATATTAGGATTTGCAGGCAGAAATGAGAGCAATGTGGAAGAAAGATACCCAAACAGTTCCAATAGTAATAGGAGCAACATGTCTTATAAAAAAGAATCTAGAATTGTATTTAGATATGTTACCAGTACATGTAACTCCATACGAATTGTAGAAGATTTCATTACTGGGCACATTGCAGGTGCAGCGAAGAGCACTTCTAGGTGACATCAAAGACTGAAACAAAACTAATTTCATGGACATTAATCTTCCTTTGACTTAGGAGTGGTGTCCATTCCCATCATGGTATTAGAAACCCAAAAGACTTGGACAAAATAAAAAAATGTGAACTAGGTAACCACAGAGTGTAATTCTGACAAATGCACTTTTCTGGCTTCCTACAAAAATAAAAAAAGAGCTTTTGTAATTCACTAAATCATTACATAGGCAACACTCTCAGCTGAATGCCATGCTTCTCAATAATCCCAAATTCTGAGGAAAACACCTTTTTTTTGCAGTGACAGCCTGAAATAGTGTGGCACCTTTTACATTTTTTTTTGCCTGTGGACATGCAGCCAAGGGGAAAGTTACGTACAACCAACCAGAGAAGAGGAACAAGAGCAACATGAGACTTGTAGGAAGAAAGCATGTGATTTAAACCACTACAAAGTGGAACAGGAATGTGTTGCTGGGCTTGTTGAGTTATGGTTGTTTATTTTTTGTTTTTAAATTAACGGTATACTTGCCAAACTTGTGGCTGCAGTGAGATGGAATAAAAGATGGAGATTAGCTGCATGCATCAGTCCAGCCAAGAGGGTCATTCTAGGGCATCCTATTTTCTAAAGCTCTAGGTGTGTGGTTGGAACTCAGCCTCTTAGTGCAAGCAGTGTGGATAAGGCCAAAAATAATGAGGAGTGAGGGAGGAAGAGGAAACAATGGTCAGAATCAGGAGCTGACCTTAAATGTCATTGAGGAAACAATGGTCAGAATCAGGAGCAGCCCTTAAATGTCATTGTAGAAAGTTTCTACAGTAACATGGTTTGCATTTGCATGCGTTTTCTGAAGGAGATAAAGTTTGAAATTTAAACTTTTATCTTAATTTAATAACTTCAGTCCTCAGTGATTTTCCAGGAAACCATACATTTTATGAGGAGCAGCCCAACAATGAGAGGCAAAAAGCTGGACATCCTGTGAAATTATGGACAGGTGAGAGGTATGTAGAAACTGTCTTCTGCATCCAGAGACAACTAGACTGCAAGCATTAAGAAGAGTACTGCCCTTGTCAGTCTAGACAGCAGACTGATTCTAACTCCCTACTCTACACCAGACTGTTTCTAACTCCCTACATACCTGTAGTAGGTTAGCTGTGTTTTACTTAGTCTGATGAACAAATGTGGCATTAAGATCTGTGTATAGCTGAAGCATATGTGCTAAGTTAACATTAGCATTAGCAAGTTCTCACAGAAGTGTACCACGAAACACAAGAGAAGATACTAAATGATGTAGTGATGTGCAAAACAGTGTTTGCTGTGAGATTATTTGCACGTAATTTCTCCTGTACAATATCTTTATTTCTTTTTTTTTTAGTTTCCATATATGATTGTGATGTTTTGATATACTGTATTAATTTAATTTAAAGAAAGACAATTAACATTCTCTTATTTTATTACAGTCTTCCTCACAAGGAATAAATACAGTTATGATACAAACCTTCACATCAATGCACCAAAACAGTAATGAATGTATGAAAAGCATTAGCATGTTCATCCTTCGGATGTGATATTAAACTGAGGTCCTATCTGCTTGAGTTTGGTGGCAGCTCAGGTGAATTAAAACATTTTATTGGCACCTATCAAAAAGAATAGGGGTCCTTTTATTTATATACAAAAATAACTCTTGTTTACAATATGTTTGCATATTTTCAAATATTCACAAATGTACAAATATGTAAATATCCCAATCTATTTACACATATTCATACTGTCCTTTACAATCATACTATATCTTCATTCCTATTGGAACCCCACTTCTTTTCCATAACCACCATCTGATTTTACTTAATATTGTTGCTAAAATCCATTTACCATTAAAAACTTAATTTATTATTTAATTCTATGTAACCTATATAACATAAAATAACCTTTTATCTGTTTAACATACTCTTTACTTCTATTCTTATAATATCCATATTTAACCATGCACGTTTATCTTTTCCACTTTTTTATATGTTTGAAAAAAATCTTCTTTACATAGTTTTCCTCATAACTTTTTACTTTTTTACATTTCAGAAACACATTTCAGTCTCTTCTTGATAATATAAGCCTATTCTATCACTTTTTGTTTTGTATGGCATATTTCCTTTAACTGGCAGTTTATCTATTACCAGAGTCTCCAACAAACAATCTTCACATTCTACTTTCTAATTACATTTACTTCTTATTTTTATAGTTGTAATGTTTTCATCTGCTAGATTTCCCATTGCTTGACATAGTAATGTTTTACCATTACATTCTTATGCCATACTTTTCTTTTTCTATATCAATTTTTATTTTCCACAAAAATATTTTTTTCTTAGTAAGATTTCATTTCATTTATACACTGTTTTTCTCTTTTACTCTTTTTTACCATCCCCCAAAATGTATCCTGCTTAAATTTATGCAGCTTTACTACTAATCTCTCGTCTTTTTCTTTTATCCACTTTAACAATTTGTACAAATTTAAAGAAGCAGCATATACCACTGGGTTAATTAACCATAAACCTCTTTCCTCTTTATTTACATACAAAACTCTTTTTACAGGGTTTAATCTAGAACCCCATATAAATGAAAAAAATGTCTGCAATAATTCCTTTTCAAATACTGTTAACAACATAACTACATTTGCTAAGTATACTATTTTTCCCATCAGTAATGAATTTGTCAAATAATCTTTTTTTCAGAATGATAATTTATGTTCTACAGAAATGACAGGTTTGTTTTAGTTCTTCTGTGTTTTTTTCCCACTGAATTCTACTCATATCTTTATTCTCAAATTTTATACCTAAAACAGAAATTTCATTCAATATATGCCCATCTTTACTACATCACCCACACCTTTACTTTTCTCTTTATTTAAAAGCATCCTTATCACTTCTAGACACTCATTTCTGCAAATTATTGCTTCTTTTATCTAAATTTTAAGGGGGAATTCAATAAAGCTTACACTGATTAATTTTCCACGCAGGCATAGTGGCACGGAGCTTACACAGAAGTAAGCAGTCGTGCGATCCAGTAATCAGAGCTGAGGGGCATGCATGAACATGCCAACACAGAAGTGCCCATGGCATGCAAATCACCTCATAAGCAGGTGAACTGCATGCAAATAAGGATGCAGACTGATCCAGCAGTGTACACGGAAAAATTCCATGTACATGAATTTAAAAAGTGGACAGGGGCTGTAAAAGCCCTGTTAGAAGGTCAGAAATAGGTAAGAAATAACAAAGCAGACAGATATATGCAAAACTATGCCCTGTGTGTCCAAAAAGTAATGAAACAAAAATAAAAATAAATACTTTTGTAATACCCATATTATGTTTGCAAGGCATGCAGCAGTGTATAAACATGCCATTATGTAAAAAAAAATATTTAAAAGTGTAAAATGAAAAAAATAAAATATGTGACAATAATGCATTATAGGGCCTTGCATTGAGTATATACAATGGTAGATGTCTGTAGTTGCTAAGGAGGCAGGTCCTGGAGTAGTGTAGTAACCAGGTTGTATGCAAGGATCTGTATGCAAATGAGCTCGGGTTAATGAATAGTAAAAATGGGTATCCGTGCCCGCAGATCTAACCCGTGTAGCCCCAGAACCATGGTGTCCACAGAAGAGGTAGCTGACTTCAAAAAGGGGGGTGTCTCTATTTCTTTAAGCACATTGGAGCACAGCGGCGCCTGTTTGCATGTCACAACACTGAGCTGGGCAGAGGGGGTATGTCCAGTGCTGCTAAGCTGTGTTTAGCTTCGGGGCACGTGTTTAAGCTGGTTTGAGCTGTGCTGAACATGCCTGTTCATGGGGGTGTGTCTACTGACTGCTGAGCATTGCTTATACCTGTGGCACATGTTTGCGCACCGCGCTGCACTGCTTAGCAAGGAAGGCCGTCAAAAAGAAAAAAAAATTCTCTGAGAAAGCCAATCATATATAAACTACTGATGACCTCTGTTCCACCTAAACTAGGCTATTCAAACCCTCAATGATGTACTTGGCAGGTGGAATGCATCATAGTTAGCCGATCACTCAGGCTGCATCTGCAGCAGAGCACTATAAAGTGTGCAGACACCGTACCGTCTGATTTCCCCCCATACTCTGCACCGTTGGAGTACAGACTTGGGAATTTTAACTGAGAGAATGCTAGAGGTTGCTTCAGCTCTGCTACATCTGTGTGTGCTAGATGTTGGGGTCAGAGCTGCTGCTGCTGCTGACAATAAGCCTAGACTGAGAAGGAGAAGAGTGTTCGGGCCCAGGGTAACCTTCCAGGGGCTACTTGAGCTGGAGATTGTAGAGTACTACAGGGGTGTCAGGGGCATACTACAAGAACTCACTGAGCTCTGCTGCCCTCAACCCAGACCCAGAGCAAACAGAGGGAAACCCATCCCAGTGGAAACAAAGGTATGTATAGCCCTTAGTATAATAGCTACAAGTACTTTTCAAAGACCAACTGGGGACATGATAGGAGTCTCGCAGACATCAGAATCCAGTTCCTGGATGCAATGCAAACACATGCCAGTGAGCT
>NC_056750.1:872283843-872331343 GCF_019279795.1 Protopterus annectens | reverse complement strand
TACTACATAAACTATACATTGCTACAGAGAATGCAGGTGTACACAATATACTGTTAGTGGGTGGAAATGTCTGTGAAGTCTACAAGCCATATCAGATTATTGGGTTGGCTAGCTCACCCATATACAGTTGCAGATAGTATATTTAAAATCTACAGCTATTACACTGTCATACTTGCCTACAGCATCGTACCTCAGAGCATGAATGCATATAGCTGAAATGCAATGCTTAACACAAGACAATCCTGATATACACAATATACCTTGGATCTTATTGGTATTGCTTCAGATGTTACTGCAGAACAGGTGTCATAATGCATTTATTGTACTACAGATCTGAATCTACAGTTATTGCATAACATTATTTATTAGCTATACCTTGAGGCAGGTAGTGGTATTCTTTTGTGTTTTTATTTCAGAGCAGTTGTCATAATCTGTTTCATGCAAAACAGCCCTAATTACACATATATGGCACAATACAGCTTTATCAGGGCTACCTTCATGCAATTAATGGCATAGTTTTGAGTCTTTATTGCACAACAGTTGATATAATGCAAGTGTTGCAATTTAGCTATAATTCCACAATTATTGCAGTAGAAACATTATTTCATGTACATTATCAGGATTAATGATTTTCTCTTCCCAGTTTATTGCACTATAGTTGGCAGTAGTCACTTATTGCAGTACAGGCCTATGACCACATTCATTGCAATACACAAATCTTTACTGTCTGTACCTATTGGCAGTTAATGCTTTACTCTTTCTTGCTTATTTGACTATAGATTGCAAACTAATCTGTTCACTCATGGCACAACCTGGCCAAGTGCCCTGCATGTGCCTCCAAGTTGCGAGCTCTCTCCTCTGCAGCTGTAGGGAGAGAAGCACACCATCATGCATACCTGTCTATTAAACATTCAGATTAGGTATTGGTAAAACAATGTTAACAGTACTTACAAACTTGTGGGGCATTCCCAGCCCAAGTTTCCCTGACCCAGGTGTCCAGAAGATCACCCTTCTGATGCTTCAGGTCATCATAGTAGTGACAGACCTGTTCTCCTGTGCGGGAAATACCTGTAGCACTAGTGAGATTGTGAGCAATGAGCAAACAGTGAGCTGTTTAGCAGTGAGCAAACCAGCCATCTGATGCTTCAGGTCATCATAGTAGTGACAGACCTGTTCTCCTGTGCGAGAAATACCTGTAGCACTAGTGAGATTGTGTGCCAGCCAGTTCCAGGCACCTGCTTTGTACTCTGAGCCCTAGAACTACCCTTGCAGCAGCCGGTCTTCATGGTCTTTCATGAGGAGTCCAACCATGACCCTGGATGCCTGAATGCCCCACTGCTGCACCCGGAAGTGCACACCCTCTACAACACCTGCCATAGTTCCAGCACAGTTCAAACTCCAACTGGTTATGTTGTATTCCCACCTGTTGTGCTTAATATAGCTTGTTTTCCCACGCTTACATGCCATTGGGCAATTTTTAAAAATGCAGCATGTTGCTTGGCATCATGCAAACCAGCACAGCTGAGTTGAGCAGTGCTTAAACTGGCAATCCTTAGAAGTGTTTAGCAGTGAGCAAACCAGCTAAGCACAGCCAAGTGGTGCCAAGCACTGCCAAGCAGTGCCTAAACAGAGGTAGTTTAAGCAGTCCTTATCATGGCTTAGCAAGCCTTAGTAGAGCTTAGCTGAGCGCAGCAGATCATGATTTAAAAATAATTGGCATCATTTATATTTCAAAAATAATTGCTTAATTTCCCTTCCATGTTTTCAAGCTCCACACCTACTGCACATAAGGCCATAACTCTATCCACTTGGCTACATGGATATCTGGAATGCTGCTATACTTTTACATATGCCTTTTAAATCAAAAATTGAATGCATACAGTTTCTATTTTTAGATGTCTGGCACATGTCAATTGCTGCATGCTGCACCACACAAAATTTTAAAAATATATTAAATACATTGATATCATGCACTTGGACAGTGCAGGGGATGTGTTATTCATCTGCAGACACAGTTAGTGACACACTCCCTACTCTGATGCAATAACTGTGCTCCACAGCTCTCCCTCAGCAACATGCCATCATTAATATGCATGGTGCACTACCGAGGGGGAACTGTGTACTCGGACACTATAATTTCCATGTAGGCACTACACTATGCCTACATGAAATGTATTAAATCTGGGAGTTTGTTTTCTGCAATTATTATAATGTCATTTGCATATGTTAACAGAACTGGGATTCTTAATTCAAAGAGTATACAACTCATTGGACATCATTGTCTTGATATATACCTCTTGGCTTAACCAGCCGTTTACAAGTATTTTTACTTTATTATTACAATGTGTGACATACATAAATTCCTAACTTTCTCACTTATATTATATTCTTTCATTATTACCCATCAGATTTCATGCACAGTTGTATTAAATGCCTTATTAAGGGCTCCCATCATGATTTCCTCTCATGATTTTTGCTTCTTTTCTCTTCATATCATCATCCAGAATTTCTGTAAGTATTGTTAATAATTCTTGACAACCTTTCCCCTTTATACTATGTTTACTATCTTCCATAATATTTTCCCTTTTTGTTTCAAATCTCTTTTGTATTATAAAGATCTTGTAATCATTAGTATCCAGTACTATCAGTGTCCATTTTTAAATTGTCTTCTTCTTCTCCATATGAATTTAAGTATTTCACTTCATAACTCTTTGTACATAAAAATCCCCATTTAACCATTCATTCCAAATCTTTAAAAGTATTTTTGCAGTCCCTTAAATTTGTATACATTTCATACCCAATTCCATCTGGTCCTGCAGCCAAATTTATGTTTACTTGTCCTGCTACTTTATCTATTCATTTAAAGACATCTCCTTTTTCAACTCTTTATTCTCTTTTTCTGATAACTTTTATTTGTCATGTTTTTTCACTACCTTTTTTCTTTCAATATTTCTTGTACGTATTGTACTACATTACTCATAATCTTTTCCTGAGATCTTTCTATGTTTCTTTTTACATTTTTTATTTCTCTTATTACACTACAGTCTTCCTTTACTAATCTACTTAAGTAACACAATATTCTCCTTTTTCTTGTAGAAATATCTTTACTTGTATAACAATTCTAGTGTTTTTCTTGATTTCTTGTATATAATTATTTTTCTTTATCAAAGTACTTTCTATCATTATGTTATGTCATCCACTGCATTGTTATATAGGTTCATAGGTTCATATGTAGGTATTAGGCTATTGGCCCTAGGGCCTATATAAGTCCCAATCAAGATTTTTCTTGAAGAGTGCTAATGAGGAGCTTTGTTTGATATAGATAAGTAGTTTGTTCCAGAGTATGGGAAGTCTCTGGGACAGGAATCTATCCCTCCAGCATGTTCTGTTTATTGTGGTGACAAGGTTTAGGTCCCTAGAGCAGGTAGCTCAGAGGGATTGCGATTTCTTTAAGTGGAGCATGTCCAACAGCTCTGAGTTTGACATAGCTTTGTATGTTAGGCAGAGATCGCCTCTTGAGTAGGCGATATGCGATGGAATAAAGCTGGAGTTTTTTGAGATGGTCTGCATAGGGCATCTGTTTGCGGTCAGTAGTCCTCTTTGTGAGATATTTCTGCGGCCTTTCCAGTTGTAGATGTCTTGTGAGGTACATACCAAAAGGAGCATTGTACTCTATACTGGGTCTAATGAGTGATGAATAGAGGGGAACAATTACCTCTTATTTCCTGGATGAGAAAACTTTTGTGATGAGTTGTGCCACGTAGAAGGATTTCCTGACTACTGTGGCGATGTGATTATCAAAGGAGAGACTACTGTCCACCTGTGTCCCAACGTCTCTTATCACACTTTTAGTGTTAAGTAGACTACCACCTATGTGGTAATTCATGGGTACAGAGTTTTTACCAAAAGGGATGACAATGCACTTTTTGGCATTGAGCTGATGGCCTTGGCAGTGTGGCTGTATATGACTGTCTTGGCTCACAGTGTGGCTGTATATGACAGCCTTGGCACACAGTGGCTCCATCACTGTATGATCTGATGGCCTTTGCACATAGTGTGGCTGTATATGATAGCCTTGGCACACAGTGGCTCCATCACTGTATGAGCTGATGGTCTTGGCACATAGCGTGGCTCTATATGACTGCCTTGGCTCACAGTGTGGCTGTATATGACTGCCTTGGCTCACAGTGTGGCTGTATATGACAGCCTTGGCACACAGTGTGGCTGTATATAACAGCCTTGGCACACAGTGGCTCTATCACTGTATGAGCTGATGGCATTGACACATAGTGTGGCTGTATATGACTGACTTGGCTCATAGTGTGGCTGTATATGACTGCCTTGGCTCACAGTGTGGCTGTGTATGACAGCCTTGGCACACAGTGTAGCTGTATATGACAGTCTTGGCACACAGTGTGGCTGTATATGACAGCCTTGGCACACAGTGGCTCCATCACTGTATGAACTTATGGCCTTGGCACATAGTGTTGCTGTATATGACTGCCTTGGGACACAGTGTGGCTGTATATGACTGCCTTGGCACACAGTGTGGCTGGATATGACAGCCTTGGCACACAGCGTGGCTGTATATGACAGCCTTGGCACACAGTGGCTCCATCACTGTATGAGCTGATGGCCTTGGCACATAGTGTGGCTGTATATGACTGCCTTGGCACAGTCTGGCTGTATATGATAGCCTTGGCACACACTGTGGCTGTATATGACGGCCTTGGCACACAGTGTGGCTGTATATGATGGCCTTGGCTCACAGTTTGGCTGTATATGACAGCCTTGGCACACAGTGTGGCTGTATATGATGGCCTTGGCACATACTGTGGCTGTATATGACAGCCTTGGCACACAGTGTGACTGTATATGACTGCCTTGACACACCGTGTGGCTGTATATGACTGCCTTGGCTCACAGTGTGGCTGTATATGACAGCCTTGGCACACAGCATGGCTGTATATAACAGCCTTGGTGCACAGTGGCTCCATCACTGTATGAGCTGATGGCCTAGGCACATAGTGTGGCTGTATATGACTGCCTTGGCACACAGTGTGGCTGTATATGATGGCCTTGGCACACACTGTGGCTGTATATGATGGCCTTGGCACACAGTGTGGCTGTATATGATGGCCTTGGCACACACTGTGGTTGTATATGACAGCCTTGGCACTGAGTGTGGCTGTATATGACAGCATTGGCACACAGTGGTTCCATCACTGTATGAGCTGATGGCCTTGGCACATACTGTGGCTGTATATGACTGCCTTGGCACACAGCGTGGCTGTATATGACTGCTTTGGCACACAGTGGCTCCATCACTGTATGAGTTGATGGCCTTGGCACATAGTGTGGCTCTATATGACTGCCTTGGCTCACAGTGTGGCTGTATATGACTGCCTTGGCACACAGTGTGGCTGTATATGACAGCCTTGGCACACAGTGGCTCCATCACTGTATGAGCTGATGGCCTTGGCACACAGTGTGGCTGTATATGACTGACTTGGCTCACAGTGTGGTTGTATATGACAGCCTTGGCACACAGTGAGGCTGTATATGACAGCCTTGCCACACAGTGTGGCTGTATATGACAGCCTTGGCACACAGTGGCTCCATCACTGTATGAGCTGATGGCCTTGGCACACAATGTGGCTGTATATGACTGACTTGGCTCACAGTGTGGCTGTATATGACAGCCTTGGCACACAGTGTGGCTGTATATGACAGCCTTGCCACACAATGTGGCTGTACATGACTGACTTGGCTTACAGTGTGGCTGTATATGATGGCCTTAGCACACACTGTGGTTGTATATGATGGCCTTGGCACACACTGTGGATGTATATGACTGCCTTGGCACACAGTGTGGCTGTATGTGACAGCCTTGGCACACAGTGTGGCTGTTTATGACTGCCTTGGCTCACATTGTGGCTGTATATGACAGCCTTGGCACACACTGTGGCTGTATATGATGGCCTTGGCACACACTGTGGCTGTATATGACTGCCTTGACACACACTGTGGCTGTATATGACTGCCTTGGCGCACACTGTGGCTGTATATGACTGCCTTGGCGCACACTGTGGCTGTATACGACGGCCTTGGCACACAGTGTGGCTGTATATGATGGCCTTGGCACACACTGTGGCTGTATATGAATTGCACTGTAGTATTACCTGTGCTGCATGTTCATTTGTCTGTGTCATACATGAAAAGCACACTTTGTGTACATTTACATATTCTTTCTGCTACCTCTGAATTGCATGTAATCATCATCCCTGCTTTTTTCCTGTGCACTTCTCTGATACAGCGTGAGTTATAACTTGTTTATATTGCAGTATGGCAAAGTCATATTAAATGTCGGTCATTTGTTGTCTCCAAAGGAAAATGTAAATAGCCTCACATAGCCTGAACTTGCAAAGTGTTTTAATTTCATTGCAGAGGAAGGTAATTAAAATTAATTAAGACTTTTAGTATTTGCCTGTCATAAAATTAGTTATTTTAACTTTGGGACTCCATTATACTTCAGACTTAACTGATCATTTTAAATTTAGATATGTTCAAGGATGCTTCAGTCTTGTAAATTGGAAAAGCATCTGAGCCCAATTCTTGCCCATCTCCATCCACTGCATATCCTGAACTGAGCATCTTCTTTGCCACATTACATGTGGCACCATCATCACAGATTCAGCAGTCAAACTCATAATAGGTTCATAGGTGTGTATTATGCTAATGGCCCTGGAGCCTTTACAAGCCTAGTCCATAGTAATAATAATAATAATAATTGGTTTCCTTATTTATATGACATAAGAAAAAGTACAATTTGTTCCATTTTCAGCAAATTGCCTCTCCATCAAAACAACGTAAAATCTTGCAGAGCTAATAATAATGTTCAACTACAGAAAATCTGCAAACCGTTAACTAGATCAAGCCCTAATTAACAGCAAAAAACAATTCAAGAGCACCCATTATCAGCTAATAACGTAGAGCCAACTTTTTCTTGCTTTTGCAACATACACTAGACTCAAAACATCAAAACATATTTCTCTGTAAGGTCCAAGCAATAAGATACATCTGGCTGTCAAAGCTACTTCATGTTCATAGGCTCATAGGTAAGTACTAGGCTAGCTGCCCTTGTGGGCCATTTTAAGTCTTGCCAATTTCCCTTTTTGTGCATGAATTAACCTATCCCATTTGTTAGAGATTGCTCTTACCCATCACATGGCTGATAATTATATATTACTTCTAATGAAATAGCTGGGATCATCCAATAGATAGTCTGAGGGAACCCATCCATGGGATAAAGCATTTAGGAGCAGTTTCTGTCCATTAGTAGTACAGGGGACACTCCTGGGGTAAATTTTCTGTTTTCATCCACAGATCCAAGTTGCGTTTGATTATGGACAGGGATGAGGTTTGTTTTATGTGGATAGGGAGTCTTTTCCAGAGCAGTGGTATCCTCAGTGACCTATGCCTGTCCCTCCAAACCATTCTGTAGATGTTGCATACGAGGTTTAGATCCCTAGACTCAGTATTTCTGATGCCATTTAACTTGCTAATGTGCGCTACATACATCAGTACTGGGTCAGAGGATGCCTTGTATGCCAAACACAGGTCACCTCTTAGCAGTTTCTAGGATATCAAGTATAGTGATAGGCCTTTGAGTTAGTCCATGTAGGACATGTTGTTTGGGCCTTGTATCCTTTTAGTAAGGTATTTCTGTGGACATTCCAGTTGTTGCATTTGTCTCAACAGATACATGCCAAAGGGGACATTGTATTCAATGACTGGCCTAATGAGGGCTGAGTAAAAGGGACAATGCCATCTCTAGATCTAGATACAATCACTTTGTTTATATGTTGTGCAATATAGAAGGGCTTTCTTACAACAATGAACATGTTGGTCAAGAGTTAGTTCACTGTTCACATAAGTTCCTAAATCCTGAACAACTGGGTCACCTCTTAGGGACATATTGTCACTGTAGCGGTTCTTTTGAGGTAGATGACTTCCCAAAGGATACAGTAATGTATTTTTTAGGATTTGGTTTCAGTCCATGATTTTGGCACCAGTTATTTATTTAGGACAAACATTCCTGCAGGATGGCCAAGTCATTTGGGGATTCAATGATTGCTCCTAGCTTGCAGCCACCTGAAAATGTAGTCAGCCAGAGCCCTGTGGTATTGGCTTTTAGTTCAGAAAAATAGATGCGGAACAGGGGAGATCCCAGCACAGAACTATGGGGGACTCTACTGTAGACTGGTCTCTTTGTGGAGGTTACTTCCCCTATTTTGATTTCCTGCATCTTATCTGTGAGCCAGTTGGCAGCCCAGTGGGTGACATAGGGGATTTATTTCCAGTTTATTTAGCTTTTCTATTGTGCCAAAAGCTTTGGCCAGGTGAAGGTATGTGGTGTGCACCAGGTCGAGGTATGTGGTGTATACCATTTATCTTCACCCGCTGCTTTGGTGACCTTTTCAAAAAATTCCAACAGGGTGAGTAAGCATGACCTGCCCTTGAAGAATCCAAACTGAGACAGGGCCAGTGTTTGGAGGTTCCCTATGCCCTAACTGATTAGTTCTATGATAAGTCTTTCCATGTTCAGTCTTTCCAGCCTCATTTGGAAAAAACATGGTCAAATGTCTGGGTCTGTAATTGCCTAGATATGTAGAGGGTCCTCCCTTATACAGGGTATTGACTGTAGCTGTTCTGTAGTCACTTGGTAAAAAAGCTGTATGGAGGCTGAGATTGAACAGTGTTAGGGGTGTGGCTAATTTGTGCTTCATGCTGTTTAAGATGCATCCGCAAATATGGTCAGGATCCGTTGATGCAGTATTTTTAGCTTTTGCTTTTGATAACATTTTTAGGACTTGGTCTTGTGTGACAGCTGGACAGCAGCCAGTTTCAGGTATATCTTGATGGACATAGGTTCCACCATGTGGGTTTGTTCTATTATAAAGATTGTCGATGCCACAGTCTCACCATGTGGGTTTATTTTATTATAAAAATTGTTGATGTCAGGGCTCCACCATATAGGTTTGTTTCTGGAGTTTACCCTGCAAGTCTTCCTATGGCACTTAAATTTAATTACATTTACAGCCCACGACCATCCTTTACTTATCATTTTAGTTCCCCAAAAGCAATAGACATGCATGTTAGGAATGTTTGTTAACCTTCATTTTCTCCACGTTCATTTACTGATTTCTTCTTCATCTGCCTTCTACTTCATTTCCCACTCTGCTACAGATTTTCCTCCGTTAATCTTTGGACTTTCTAAGACTAATAGTGTAGCTCAGTCCGATCCGTTCTGACGGTCTCAGAATACTCGAACGTCTGGATACATTTCTCTTGCTGTTTTTATTTTTATTTCATCATAGTTTCGCATACAGTGTACCCCTAACTACACTTCCCACTCCTACTGTTCACACCCGTCACCCTTCTCTCGTTTTCTGCTATTCCTGAGTCTGCAGCAAGGGCCGTTAGATTAATGTCTATAGGGAGAATCAGTCATACCTCTCAACTGTTCAGATTTTTGTAGAATGTTCATATTTTTGCCTCATATTTTTAGTTTGCTCCTCAAAAAATGGTTTTCTGGCAATTCACTGAGGACTGACACGAAAAGTGTTATTCTAGCAACTTTCTAAGTTCATAAGAGCAGTATTTAAAATGTATCCCTATTTTTGGGATGTTGTCCCCACATTATTTTAAGCTTTGTCCGTAGTTTTTGTGCTAAGAGTTTGAGTTATGGGGCATTATTTTAATTTCACAAGTTACACACAAATACAATTTGCCACTACCCAGGACCTGACATTTCTTGCACACAAACTCTGGGGAGTTTTTTTTTTTGCTTGTTTCTTTATTTGATTGTTTATTTCCATTTGTTCCCAGGTTGGTGCAGTGGTCTGAGGACCCTTTTCAGGCATGGTACAGGCCATCAGGGCAGTTTACAAAACAACAAACGTTGATACAAAAGAGAAGAAAAATCCTGTACATTATCTGAGAATGCAAAAGATAACTAATATATTTATGTAGCATGAACTTGAAAGAGAATCCGATACTCAAATGGTATGTTTTGGAGGCAGTTTTTACAGCTAATAAACAATGAAGTAGACAGTCTTGTACAGCTGAAGGGATATTTTGTGCTAAATTGCTAATGTGCTAAAAAGTGCTAAATAAGATATTGTGCTAAAAACATGTTGGCTATGCCCTTGCAACTCCCACTCTAATATCACCACCCCATCCAACCACTACCTTTCTTTCCACTCCACTAACTACCTTGATTATAGCAAGCTCAGATGCTCATAAGCCAGTACTTATTATACAGCAGGAACTTCTTCTTGTAACATTTGTTAAAGTCTGTTATGTACTTTACAGATAAAGATTCTAGTTGTCTACTGATGTACTACGTTCTTCATCTGTAAATATGTTGTAAGTCATTGATTGATTCTGAAGAGGTCTCCGGTTTTTGGAGATGAAAGCGCTAAATCTGTCTTTGTCGAGTTTACAATAAAGAGGACATAGTTGAATTCTGGAGCTTCTGGTTGTGGTGAATACAGCAATATTACAAGGAAGACAGCCTTTATTGACCCGTACTACCGAGTGTTTCATAATTGCTATGTAAATTGTTAATCGCTATGTAATCCAATGTAACTACTGTCTGTTTATTTTAACTGTGGAGCTTTTCTCCCCAGGCCTCCTCTGAAAATGGACCTACGTCCAGTCGGACACTCCCGGTCAACAAATATAAATAAATAAATAAAATTTTAGGTGCATTGCTCAAATTAATATTATTTTACAGAGCCTTTATCGAGCTTCATTCTTTATAAGATACTCCTAATGTGTGTAGATAAGGAAGTTATTTGTAGATATACATATTTACAAATGAATAGAGAATAATATAGGGTAAAATGCAATACAATTGCATTGTCTAAGCTAGTAGGTAAGTAAGACACCTAGGAGAAGTTGTAATTTGAATTATGCTCCATCACTTTTATCCTGGTTTAGAAAAGCAGTCACACTTGTTTACTTACAACAAATAATGTTTTATCAGTCTCCTAAAAATATTAAGCTTGTTTATACCTCTACGTCTATCTGGAAAACAGTTCCAAACAGGTGAAACTATTGGAGAGGAGGAAAGGGGTCTTTGTAAGGCTGGACTATTTGCAGGCATACCTCTCAACTCTTAGTGCAAGAAATATGGTCAAAGCCTAGCAAAATAGGGGGACAAGGGCCCCAAAATACGGACATATTTTAAATATTGCTCTTATAAACTTGGAAAGTTGCTAGAGTAACAGGGTTTGTGCTAACTTACATTTTCAGAAGGATATGAAGACTGAAACTCAAATGTAGGTTATTTATTTATTTATTTTAGATTTGTTTACCGGGAAGGTCCAATTGGACATACAGTCCATTTTCAACGGAGGCCCATAGAGAAAAGCTCCAAAACATAGTTAACAAGGGCACATTATTTATAAGCTAGCAAAAACACACATTTTCTACAGGATACAGTTGTTAAGAGTTATAACAGAATTACAACATACAGTATACATTGAAGTAACTATATATATATATATATATATATATATATATAATAGATCACAGAGGTAGTTAGTGGGGAGGTATTGGAGGAGATTGCAGAATGTGGAGAAGTTAGGAGTTAGGACTGGAGAAGATTAGCAGATTAGAGTAATTAACATGAGATTGTTAATTGAGGAAGAGAGAGGAATAAATGTGAGATAGGTATTGATATGAGATGGTTTTCAGCCAGGAGATAAGCATGCACAGAGCCAGGTGTCAGTTATGTGAGACTTGAGAAGTTGTTTGAACTTAGAGGGGTTTATTTAGTGACTTCAATCTTCAGATCATCAAAGTGATTTACCACACATTTTATGAGGAATAGACTAAAAATATGAGCCAAAAATGTGAACATCCTGTGAAAATCTGGACAGTTGAGAGGTATGCTTGCAGGACTTCTGAGGGACTGTGGACTACTCTGTATCAGAATATTGTTCTTTTTTGGTGCATAGAATATATCATACATAAGCCTCAAGAATATTCAAAGGAGTGAGGACATGGCACTGACATGTCACCATTTAGCCTTAGTTACACTTCTGTAAATGGTGTTCACCACCAAGGTAAATATGAATAAATCTCAGGCTTGTATTTTCTGCATTTTGCAAAATCATGACTCTTTGTGCAGAATGAAATGTGATTAGTGGCTATGCATATTCTAACCTAGGTTGATTGTTAATGTCTAGGGCTTCCCTAGCTTCTGTAGATTAGTGGCTATGCATATTCTAACCTAGATAGATGGTTAATGTCTAGGGCTTCCCTGACTTCTGTAGATAGATTAGTGGCTATGCATATTCTAACCTAGGTCGATTGTTAATGTCTGGGGCTTCCCTGACTTCTGTAGATAGATTAGTGGCTATGCATAGTCTAACCTAGGTTGATTGATAATGTCTAGGGCTTCCCTAGCTTCTGTAGATAGATTAGTGGCTATGCATATTCTAACCTAGGTCGATTGTTGATGTCTAGGGCTTCCCTGACTTCTGTAGATAAATTAGTGGCTATGCATATTCTAACCTAGGTCGATTGTTGATGTCTAGGGCTTCCCTGACTTCTGTAGATAAATTAGTGGCTATGCATATTCTAACCTAGGTTGATTATTGATGTCTAGGACTTCCCTGACTTCTGTAGATAGATTAGTGGCAATGCATATTCTAACCTAGGTCGATTGTTGATGTCTAGGGCTTCCCTGACTTCTGTAGATAGATTAGTGGTGATGCATATTCTAACCTAGGTCGATTGTTGATGTCTAGGGCTTCCCTGACTTCTGTAGACAGATTAGTGGCGATGCATATTCTAACCTAGGTCGATTGTTAATGTCTAGGGCTTCCCTCTGTAGATATCAAATGAGAAAGCTTGATACTATTTTAGCTTCTTGGGTATTTTTGTGATTCTGCTTCTACTTGGGTTTGGAAAGTCAGATTTGGACCAATTGTTAGACTAGATACTTCTGTTATTCTATTGTAGGTAGTGTTTGACCCATAGAGTTCATAAGAGAGAGAAACTAAAGAAGCTTTACAGTTTGTGGTGCACCTGAAAGCATCTCTTAAGATTTCAGAGTGCTTAAGCAAAGCTTATTGTTATGTAACTAGTTCCACAGTTAGTACAAGATCTCTTTGCATAGAAGTAGTAATCTCTTTTGCAGACTGTCCCAACATTTGTGATAAAAAGCAGTTTAGGGGAGGTAGTTCCCACGTGAGATCATTAATGAAAAGGGAGACTAACAAAGGTCCCAACATACAGCCTTATGGTACTCTTAAAATTTATTGTACCAGGTAATGTCTGAAGAATGTTGGATGCAACTATAATTGATCTGTTAGTTAAATGATCTTTGAACTTGTTGATTACTTCAGGTGAAAAAACACATTCCTGCAATTTGTAGAGTAACCTAGTATGTTCTGCTATTTCAAAAGCCATTTTTTTATATCAGCAAATATAGCCTCTGTAAGTAGACCATCCTCTATACAGTTGTAGACTTGGACAGCGCAGTGCTGCAGCGGTAGCATTGTCGCCTCAAAGCAAGAGGTTCTCCGGTTTGATTCTCAGCTGGGGTGCCTTCTGTGCAGAGTCTGCATCTCCTCCCAGCATTTGTGTGGCTTTCCTCCTGTTTCCTCCCACATTAGAAACACATGCTTCTGGAGCATTTCTCCCTAGGCCTCTGCTGAAAATTGGTTTAGTTCCAAGTCGGCAAGTCGGACTTTCCCAGTCAACAAATGTTAAATAAATTAAAATGTAGTAAATAGTGATAATTGTGATGTTCATCGTGTTACACTGCTGCAGTCATCACACTTGGGTTATCCTGCCGTCAGGCGGTCCCGCAGTCAGCCAGAGTTCCAAAGTCTTGGTCCGGCGTCGGTTGCTGTCGCTTCTTCCCTGCCAGGGGTATATAAGAGGCATCCAATGCCATTTTCTCCAGTCTTTCATGCCGCGTGGTGCCCGAAGCAGAAGCAGTTAGTAAGTGCCTGTCGGCCGACTCCTGAGATTTTCAAATCGAATTTCAGACCAAAGTCTTCAATAAAGCTAAGTACCCTGTTGGGGAACCTTTTCTTGCCTCAGTCCGATGTCAGAAAAAGTTAACAATTGCATTTCTTGTGGGAAGCAAATACCTCATAAGGAGTTTCATTCTTATTGTATTCCTTGCCTAGGCCCAGGCCACGATGTCACAGGTTGTCGGTTTTATGCTAGGTTTAGTAAACGAACTATTAAATGTCTGTTTGATTTCGCCCGACATTACTTTGGTAGGAAATTTAATTATACCATGCCGTCGGAGCAACCGATGACCGGCATGCATAGAAAACGCAAGGATAAGGACAGGCAGCCGAGACCCAAACCAGACTCCGAGGCCTCTGCTGGGCCAGTCACCAGTTCTCCGGTTTTCAGTGAGGTGCCTATGCAGCCCCTGACGACCGCTAATTTAGAACCTCAGACTGCTTCCGATTCCCAAGTGGAGATTACTAGGCCGCCGAAGCCTTCATCCTTAGCCCTTTCTGACTCCAGAGCAGAAGGAGATTCCGGTGCAGTTGAAACGCCTTCAGTTGCAGAAGGTGTCTTCAGACCGACTAACTCACCATCAAATCTTATGCTAAGCTGAAAACTCCTTTAAAAACAAAAAAGACTGTACAGCAGTCTCCAGTACAAGGCCCCATGCCTAAGAAACAGATGCTTAAGATGGCTGAAGATTTAATTACCCTAATCAGGGGTTCCCATCCCCCTCCTGATAAAAGGCCAAGACAAGAGGAGGATTATGCTTCCTCTGACCAGGTCTCAATTTCCTCAGATTCTTCTGAGGAACAGGAATACTCCTTTCCCCCTTATGAAGACTCTGATGCTGAAGAGTCTATTCCCTCAGCATCTCCCCCAGAAGACTATTCCTTTGGGGAAACTTTACATACCATGAGGGAACATTTCCACTGGGAAGGCCAGGATTACTCTGATTCTAAGAAAAGGCTCCGAGAGTTCCTTTTACTACCCCAGCACAGACCACTTGCTATCCCAACCGTGTTAGACATTGTGGATGATGTTTACTTAGAAACTAGCCTTAACCCAGACTCTCTACCTCCTGCACCAGCCAAACCAGACAGATACTACAGAGTCCCTGACTCTCACAAATTCCTATATAAAAGCCCTGTTGCTGATCCAGAAACCATTTCCCAGGGTCCCAAAGGGGTTAAGGCCTCTATTGCTAAAGATCCTGTACCCTCTGAAAGGGATTCCAGAGCACTAGACAGATGGGGAAACAAAGTATATACCTCAGCTACTCTAGCTATGAGCGCCTTAAATTGCCAGTTTCACATGTTGAAATATCAGCAATACCTGATGTCTCAATTAAAACAAAAAATGATCACACATTCAGAGCAGCCTGATTTCAAGGAAATGCAAGATTTGTTACATGCAGCTGAACAAGTGGGAAAACATACTTTACAATGTGGATTTGATTCATTGGAGGCTTCCTGTAGAGCAGCAGTGACTGGGTCTGTCATACGTAGACATGCTTGGTTAAAAGAACAAACCTTACCTGATCATGTTAAAGCAAAGTTATTGGCTGCACCTTTACAGCAGGATGTTTTATTTGGTGTAAAAGCAGAAGAGGTTTTAAAGAAAATGGAGGATGAGGCAAAATCTATGCAGATGGTCAAGGATTTTTTACAGGTTCAACCCCCTCGCTTCAGCAGAAATTGGACAACAAAAAAATGGTCCTTTCCAGCTTCTGACAGACCACAGAGGGGCAAATACAGACGCCCAAGGGGCAGAGGTCAGTCACTAGGCCCTTACAAGCCTCGCCAATGGGGTACCGCAACCCAGAAAGGAGGAGAAGACAGGCCCCAAGCTAACAGAAGACAAACACAATGACTTAACCCTCAGACTGCCAAGCAAATCTCTCTTGGCAGCTCCCTTGGGAGGAAAATTAGCACTTTTTTCAGACAACTGGCACATCATCACAAAAGACAAATGGGTCCTAAATATTGTCTCACAAGGCTACAGATTCCACTTTCACACTTTGCCAAGGATAAAATGAATGCCAAACCTGCCACCAAATCAATGGGCAGAGGCTCAAAAACAAATTACAGCTCTCATGGACATGAGAGCCATTCAACAGGTACCTACACAAGAGCAAGGACAAGGATTTTACTCAAGACTCTTTCTAGTCCCCAGAAAGGACAAAGCCTTGAGACCCATTCTGGACCTTTCAATTCTAAACACTTATCTGCAAGTACCCAAATTCAAGATGCTAACACTACAGCAGCTTCTTCCCATGCTGGGCAAGAAGGCTTGGCTAGTAACATTGGATCTCAAGGAGGCATACCTGCATGTCCCTATCAGACAAAATTGCAGAAGATACCTCCGATTTATTGCAGGTTCAACTCATTATCAATTCTCTGCACTGCCCTTTGGCTTATCTACTGCGCCCAGTGTCTTCACAAAATGCCTGGCACCAGTAATTGCATACTGCAGACAAAGAGGAATTCAAATATATCCATACCTGGACGACTGCCTTATTCAAGCAGAAAACAAGGACATTCTTTTAAAGGATCTGGCATTTGTCAAACACCTATTAAGTTGCCTAGGGTACACAGTAAACGAAAAGAAATCAAAACTAGTGCCCTCACAAAACATAATATTCCTGGGTGCCAGCTTAAATACAATGGCCCAGATGGCTTATATCATGCCAGACAAGCAAGGACAACTGACTCAATACTTCAAAATAATGGCAACAAAGACCCAACTCCCTGCAAGAAAAGTTCTGCAGGCCTTGGGATTTGTGGCATATTGCATTCTACTAATACCATTTGCAAAACTGCATATGAGGAAATTACAATGGTACCTGAAAAGCGTATGGACTCAGCACAGCCACAGCTTGGAAACAATAATACCACTCATTCCCTGCCTTCCACAGGAGTTTCTATGGTGGGCTCAGGCATGTCACCTCAACAAAGGTCAGCCTTTTACCTTACCCACAGCCAGGCAAACTATAACAACAGATGCATGGGACTATGCCTGGGGAGCACACATGGCAGGACAGTGCATTCAGGGCAAATGGTCTACAGATCAAAGGCATCTGCATATCAATCAAAAAGAAATGCTAGCTGTACAGAATGCCCTAACAGCTTTCAAGGACCTCCTACATCCAGGACAACTCCTAATAAAGACGGACAACACCACAGTAATGTGGTACATAAACAAGCAAGGGGGCACACACTCCTACCCCCTATGCAGGCAAGCAATGACCTTGTGGAACACAACACTGACCTACCAAGTTCAACTACAAGCACAATTCCTGCCAGGAAAGAAAAACACATTGGCCGACAACCTAAGCAGAAACATCATGGATCCCCACGAGTGGAAACTAGATCCACAAGTATTTGCAATGATAACTCAAAAATGGGGACGCCCAGACATAGATCTGTTTGCCAACCCCCAAAACTACCAACTTCAAAAATTTTGCACAAGGACATTCCACCCACTAGCTTGGAAAGTGGATGACCTCTCATTCAGTTGGAAAACATTAACAGTGTATGCCTTTCCTCCACTGCCTCTTCTAGCAAAGGTACTGGTGAAAGTCAGATTAGAGAGGCCACAAATGATGCTCATTGCTCCAGACTGGCCAGGCCAGCACTGGTATCCAATACTAAGGAACATGGCCCATGGCCCACCATGGATTTTGCCTCAAATTCCTCACCTGCTCACTCACAAAACACTCAGATTCTACACAGCCAGCTCAAGACTTTAAATCCGGCTGCATGGCAAATTACCTAAACAACCAGCCAACACTTCTCTCTAAAGCTGTTATGGATGTCATTCTGGAGGCCAGGAGGTCCAGCACCAGGAAAGCCTATTCAGACAAATGGAAAAGATTGGCCAAAATCCCCTTGATCCAAACATTCCTCAGATTCTACAATATTTAACTGAGATGTTGCACAAAGGACTTTCTTTTTCATCTATTAAGATCCACGCCTCAACGATTTCAGCTCACTATAACACGGATCCTCCTTTATTTTCATATCCACTGCTAAGACAGTACCTCAGAGGGGCTAAGAACATAAGACCGCCCAGGAGAGCACCAACACCAACTTGGGATCTCTACTTTGTTCTGGAAAAGCTTACACTGCTGCTCTTTGAACCAGCTTTTACAGCTGATTTACAGTTTCTATCATGGAAAACTGCCCTGCTGCTAGCAATAACTTCAGCTCGAAGAATCTCAGAGCTACAGGCACTAATGGCAGTGGAGCCTTTCCTCATTTTTCATCAGGACAGAGTCGCTCTATGAACTAACCTTTCCTTTATGCCAAAGGTGGTATCCAGTGTGGCCCTAAACCAAACCATTCATTTGCCCAACTTTTTCCCAAACCCCCAGAACAAAGGAGAAAGGCTCCTGCACTCTTTGGACATTCACAGGCAATTGCATTACTACTTGGATAAAACTAAGGCTTTCAGTAAATCTGACCAGCTCTTTGTATCCTATGCTGCAGGATCACAAGGAAAAGCTATCTCAAAACAGACCATTTCAAAATGGATAGGACATTGTATCTGTTTCTGCTACACACATCATGGGAAACCGATACCTGCTACCATTAGGTCCCATTCCACCAGGGCTACAGCTACATCAACAGCCTTTCTCAGGGGGGTACCAACCAAGGATATTTTGGAGGCTGCAACTTGGAGTTAGTGCACACCTTCACCAAGCCCTATCACTTACCTCTATACTCTAAAACCAGAGCTGGCTTTGCCACTGCAGTTCTGCAGGGCCTACTAGCCTCTCCAAACCCTGTTTAACTCCACCGCCCATCCTTAGCTTTGGGATTCAACCCAAGTGTGATGACTGCAGCAGTGTAACATGATGAACATAGTACAGTTTTGTACCTACCATAAATGTAGATGTTCAAGTGTTCACACTGCTGCAGTCCAGGTTACCCTCCCTCCATCCCCTCTGACCTAGCTGAACTTTTCTATACCTTTCTATCTGGTACAACCTTTGTGGTGTATTTGCTTGTAACTGAAGGTATTCCTTGTATTTCCTTTACATGTTTTATTGGCAATATGTATTGCCCACCCACTTGGGGGCACCTGACATCTGGGGCAAGAAAAACTGAAGAAAATGGCGTTGGATGCCTCTTATATGCCCCTGGCGCACTGACGTCAGGGAAGAAGTGACAGCAACCGATGCTGGACCAAGACTTTGGAACTCTGGCCGACTGCGGGACTGCCTGATGGCAGGATAACCCTAGTGTGATGACTGCAGCAGTGTGAACACTCGAACATCTACATTTATGGTAGGTACAAAACTGTACTTTACATTTAGGCTAAAAGCCATAGTGTTTGTTAGAAAGCACACCATATTTCTGTATATATTGAAGAATGTGTAAATTAAATGTTCAGGTATTTTTGTTAAGGGGTTTGTGTAGTAAGTAGAAAGCTCAAGACACGTTTAATCAGTTTTAGTGCATGAAGCACAGTGATGACATACTGATAGTCAGAAAAAGACAACTCCGTTAAGTGCTAGAGTGACACAAGACCCGACCTTAACAAATGTTAAGCACCTCCTACTTAAGTTGTTAAGGTCAGGTCTCAGGCTAGGTAGTAAAATCTGCCAATGATGACCAAATGACAGCAGCACAGTAAAAGATTAGTTCCTGCCCACTGTGTTGATAATGTGTCCTGGCTTCCTGTTATAAACTTAGAAAGTTACTAAAATAACAGGATGGATGTTCACCTGCATTTTCTGAAGGATACGATGAAACATAAATATATGTCATTATTTAGAGTGTTAAGTCCTCAGTTTTGTCTGAAAAACAGACTTTATGAAAAAAAGACCAAACATAAGAGGCAAAAACCTGGACATTCTGTGAAAATCTGGACAGTTGAGAGCATAGAAGGTGAGTGGAAGTATAAAGGACTTTGCTACACTGACTTTCTGACAGCGCTCACAAAGTACTTTGAAAGCCGTTAAAACACAGTGTTTTTTTTTTTGTTTGTTTTTTTTAATTTAACTACTTGTACATGGAGCAGATAAAGCTCCATGCACTACAAAGAATTGACTGGCTCACTGATCCTAAACTATTTTTATTTATTTATTTATTTATTTTATTTTACATTTGTTGACTGGGCTAGTCTAGCTGGATATATGTCCATTTTCAGTAGAGGCCCTGGGAGAAAAGCTCCAAAACAGTATTAATTTAATTGAATAAAGATCAAAAGCATCTACTTTAAGAAAAACATTATAACACCAAATAATGTAAAAAAAAACACACTTTACCATAGATTTAATTTTAAGTTAGTAGATGAGAGGGGAAAAAAAGGGAAAGAGACAAAACAAATAATATAAAAAGTGAGAAAAAAATAAAAATTAAAAAACAAAACAATGTTAGAGATGGTGCAAAGAGATTAAGAGCAATTAGATGCAACTATGGAAGAGCAGGTATAGCAGATTTAGAGTAGTGGGTTAGACATAAAAAGCAAAAAGACATGTATAGCTGAATATCTATCAAACAATTTATATACATAGATGCTCACAGGGCATGGCATATTACAAAACTCTGACAAGTAATTTGATAGAGTACAGAAAATACTGAGTTAACACAAGAAGAAAAAAATGTAGAGGAACGTAAACAAATAGTAAAGGAAATAAGAAATGGATATCAGTGTTGAGGAAGTTTTGAGGTATTTTAGCAAGGGGAGAGGGTGTCAGTCTGGTTTAGAGCAAGTACATAAACATTGGGATTTAAGGAAGACTCTTAGTTGGTTCTTAAACAGTGATGTAGATATAAGGGTAGCTGGATCATTTGGAAGTCTGTTCCAAGTATTTCCAAGAAATATTATGTCTTCTCAACATGCATGCCAAAATTCACTTCTTGAACTTTGCAAACATGCAAGTCATTTAGCAACAGCTACCCTCACATAATCCTCCTATACAAAGTATGTCTCTTGCTATGCCAAGTAACTGAATGTGTTGTGTGAAAGGTAGCATTGCAATTTGCCATAATATTGTTAAGTAACTTTTCTACTTTTACATTTTTTTTGTCTTTGGAATGGCATTGAAGTAAAAAAAAGTTAGTTATCTCATGCTGGAAGTCCTATGCAGGTGTCAAAGTGCTTAAATCTCCCAGCCCAACAACTCTTTTTACTCATCTGAGTTATGATGTCATTAAACAAAGCCTAAAGGAGAATTTAAATAATTTTTCAAAGTTCTTCCCTACCTTCTGTTACTGATGTTTCAGTGGCTAGAATGCCAATACCCTGCAACATACTAGAGCTATTGTATTTCCCTAAACCAGTTTTATTTAGCTTCCACCAGTTCTCCACACGTGAACTTCATCTCTGACAAATATGCCACTCATCTTGAGATAAATGCCCAACACTTGCTAGCCTCATTTTCAACAATGAACAAAATTAAAATTAGGAAATTCCCTGGAGAGATTATCATTCTTTGCCCGTTCCATGTGATGACCTCAAATTTTTGGATTGTCCATGTATATCTCATTTGTTTCTGGAGCAGGGGTTGCAACCCCCTCAAATTCAGACAATGTGAAAAGGTCTTACGTTTGACCATATAAATGTTCCTCATGTAAGAAACAAAATTAAGGCATTTGAGCCCTGCTGCTTGTATACCTCTTGCTGATGCTAGAGTACAGGTTTTAAACACAATGTTGCAGTATACTTCATTTCATATTATGTCAGTGCACACCATCACAGTGAACTTCATTTCATATTATGTCAGTGCACACCGTCACAGTATACTTCATTTCATATTATGTCTGTACACACCATCACAGTATACTTCATTTCATATTATGCCTGTGCACACCGTCACAGTATACTTCATTTCATATTATGTCAGTGCACACCATCACAGTGTACTTCATTTCATATTATGTCGGTGCACACCGTCACAGTATACTTCATTTCATATTATATCTGTGCACACAGTCACAGTATACTTCATTTCATATTATGTCAGTGCACACTGTCACAGTATACTTCATTTCATATTATATCAGTGCACACCATCACAGTATACTTCATTTCATATTATATCAGTGCACACCGTCACAGTATACTTCATTTCATATTATATCTGTGCACACAGTCACAGTATACTTCATTTCATATTATGTCAGTGCACACTGTCACAGTATACTTCATTTCATATTATGTCAGTGCACACTGTCACAGTATACTTCATTTCATATTATGTCTGTGCACACTGTTACAGTATACTTCATTTCATATTATGTCGGTGCACACCGTCACAATATACTTCATTTCATATTATGCCAGTGCACACCATCACAGTCTACTTCATTTCATATTATGTCTATGCACACCGTCACGGTATACTTCATTTCATATTATGTCTGTGCACACCATCACAGTGTACTTCATTTCATATTATGTCTGTGCACACCGTCACAGTATACTTCATTTCATATTATGTCAGTGCACACCGTTACAGTACACTTCATTTCATATTATGTCTGTGCACACAGTCACAGTCTACTTCATTTCATATTATGTCAGTGCACACAGTCACAGTGTACTTCATTTCATATTATGTCAGTGCACACCGTCACAGTGTACTTCATTTCATATTATGCCTGTGCACACGGTCACAGTATACTTCATTTCATATTATGTTAGTGCACACCATCACAGTATACTTCATTTCATATTATGTCAGTGCACACCGTCACAGTGTACTTCATTTCTTATTATGTCGGTGCACACCGTCATAGTATACTTCATTTCATATTATGTCAGTGCACACTGTCACAGTACACTTCATTTCATATTATGTCTGTGCACACCGGCACAGTGTACTTCATTTCATATTATGTCGGTGCACACCATCACAGTGTACTTCATTTCATATTATGTCAGTGCACACTGTCACAGTATACTTCATTTCATATTATGTCAGTGCACACTGTCACAGTATACTTCATTTCATATTATGTGAGTGCACACCGTCACAGTGTACTTCATTTCATATTATGCCTGTGCACACCGTCACAGTATACTTCATTTCATATTATGTCTGTGCACACCGTCACAGTATACTTCATTTCATATTATGTCTGTGCACACCATCACAGTATACTTCATTTCATATTATATCTGTGCACACAGTCACAGTATACTTCATTTCATATTATGTCGGTGCACACCATCACAGTGTACTTCATTTCATATTATGTCAGTGCACACCGTCACAGTATACTTCATTTCATATTATGTCTGTACACACCAGCACAGTACACTTCATTTCATATTATGTCGGTGCACACCGGCACAGTACACTTCATTTCATATTATGTCGGTGCACATTAAAAGTCACGTTGTCAAAAAATGAGAATGCATCAGCAGAGCTCCTTTAATAAAGACTAAAAGATTCCCCAAACCAGACAGATACACAATGTTAACTGGAACCTTTTTTTTTCAAATTTTCCTAACTTTTCACCCCATTCATGTGTTTCTCAGGTTCACAGCATACCTTCCTAATCCATGGCACATGTAAGCAATTTTTGTTTCATTTACAGTTTTTAATCCAAACATGCAGAATACTCTTGCCACAGCCAGTGCCTCCTTTCTTTTTCATCTATCAGCTGTTACTGTAGAAAAATCCATATGTAACTGTAGAAATGAAATAAGTGCCTGTGCTGCAGTTACGTGACACAAAAATGACTTGAGTCTAAACTCAGGCCTAACAGCATCTGACTTTCAATTTTTAGAATTATGTCAGCACTATGTATTGTTATAGTAGTTTCAGTTAGCTTCATTGATCATGCTGATATTTATAAATAGATCCTATGCTTTTGATCAGTTTTACTGTAAATTTAACTGCTATGTTTTGCAATGTCAGAAAATGTTTTCTCTTGTATCAGTTAATGGCAACAATGTCACAAATGAAAAAGGGGGCACAGTGGTGTCCATCTACATCTGAAAAATAAATAAAAATAATAGAAAAATATATCTCAAATTCAGTACTGGTAGTACAGTTAGCTCTGCTCTTAAATACCACTGCAACACGTGATTGATAATAGAACAATCCTAGCTCAGACTTCTTCTCCACTACCTAAAGCTAGCCTTTATGTCGCACTAATTAGGGGTGACGCATTCTGCAGACATAAAGTACCCTATCTGCTGACCTGAGTACATTGCACATTCCTTTTGTTCATATTTCCAAGACATGTTCTGTACTTGTGAAATGTTTATATTTACTGCCTGCCTGCGGAGTACATTGCACATCCCTTTTGTTCACATTTCCAAGACATGTTCTGTACTTGTGAAATGTTTATATTTACTGCCTGCCTGCGGAGTACATTGCACATCCCTTTTGTTCACATTTCCAAGACATGTTCTGTACTTGTGAAATGTTTATATTTACTGCCTGCCTGCGAAGTACATTGCACATCCCTTTTGTTCATATTTCCAAGACATGTTCTGTACTTGTGAAATGTTTATATTTACTGCCTGCCTGCGGAGTACATTGCACATCCCTTTTGTTCACATTTCCAAGACATGTTCTGTACTTGTGAAATGTTTATATTTACTGCCTGCTCATGGAGTACATTGCACATCCTTTTGTTCACATTTCCAAGACATGTTCTGTACTTGTGAAATGTTTATATTTACTGCCTGCGGAGTACATTGCACATCCCTTTTGTTCATATTTCCAAGACATGTTCTGTACTTGTGAAATGTTTATATTTACTGCCTGCCTGCGGAGTACATTGCACATCCCTTTTGTTCACATTTCCAAGACATGTTCTGTACTTGTGAAATGTTTATATTTACTGCCTGCTTTTAAACTGATTATCTTATCAAATTGTACTTAAATGTGTTCCTCCATTTAACAAAATGCTTCCTTGAGGATACACGTCCTATGTTGCATATGTGATGTATCTGTCCTAAATACATTTATCTATGCTGAAATTCAAACATAGGTGAAAATGCAAAAAAGGTTGGCCTAGTTGTCAGGATTAAGCTGTGATTTACTTTTTAATGAAATGGTGGAATGCTTCTGTTCTGTTTTGTAATATAAGCTTTAAATTCTCTGCTCTTAAGGATCTTCATCACAAAATTACAATATGAGGGGATAGTATTTCAAAATGTTTTAGCAGTATTATAACAGTCAGCTGCAACCGAACATTTATAGACTCGATAGCTAAATACTTTGTAGTTTTTAATTTCTCTAAGTCTTTTGGCCATGATAGGGAATCATTCATAAGTTAAAGTATGACTAAAGTTCATGAAATTAGTATTGTTTCAGTCTTTGATGTTAGCCAAAAGTGCTGCCCAGTAATGACTTCTCCTGCAATTCGTACAGAGTTGCATGTATCGGTAACATATCTAAAATAAATTATTTTTTATAAGACCAGTTGCACCTACTACTATTGGAACTGTCTGGGCAGTTTTCTTCCACATTGCCCTTGTTTCTGCCTGCAAATTCTGGTATTTTATGACTTTGTGTCTCTCTGTATGTAAGAGACTGTAGTCACTGGATGTAGAAATTTCAATGATCAAGGCTACTTTTGTTTTCTTTTCTTTGTCTTCTTTTTTAAGTCATTTGTACTTATATGCTTGCTGCTGTAATCATTTTGTATTTCAATAGACAATTTTCTCAAGTTAGTCTGTTATATTTCTCTGTCATTATTTTAACATTTTCCCAGTAATATCCTCCTTTCGATTCTATTTAGACTTTTCTCAAACTACATTTCTTAACTCCCTGTGAGACGATGGGTATTTTATCTCTGCGTATAACATGTAGTATAAATTTGTGTAATTATATCGGTCCTTTTCATCATCTTGTTTTCAAGACTGTTCACGATATGTTATTGGTTGTTCAGGTATTGTTATTTCACTATCTTTTTCTAAATGTTTATACAGTGTTGCAGAGTTTTTCTCCCCAGGCCTCCAGTGAAAAGGTTTTTATTGCCCTATTGGACTTTCCCAGTAAGCAAGTGCAAAGCAACGAATTATACAATGATGGCAAACCCCGCATGCTGCCCAACCGTTGAAAATCGAGCATATACCAATAAAAGAAAAGTCCAGCTGCTAAAGTACCATTCAGCATCCAGACTTTTCTATTGGAATATGCTATGCAGGGACAGAGCAAAAAAAAGAATAAAAATCAGGTACGTTCTGAAAAATAAAAGGGTAGAAATTCACCACATTTTCCTTCTTTTTTGTGCTGTTCCTCTGTAAATCACAAGAGACTCTCATCCCTGTCAAGTATCCAGAATTTTATAGACTGTCCAGAGTTTTTGTCACAGCAGCAATAGAGATTCTCTTTCTCCATTGCTACTCTTTTCTCTGTTACTTTTATTCAGCAGTACTAATCTGTGTTACTTTTATTCAGCAGTACTAATCTGTGTTACTTTTATTCAGCAGCACTAATCTGTGTTACTTTTATTCAGCAGTACTAATCTGTGTTACTTTTATTCAGTAGCACTAATCTGTGTTACTTTTATTCAGTAGTACTAATCTGTGTTACTTTTATTCAGTAGTACTAATCTGTGTTACTTTTATTCAGTAGTACTAATCTGTGTTACTTTTATTCAGCAGTACTAATCTGTGTTACTTTTATTCAGTAGCACTATTCTGTGTTACTTTTATTCAGCAGTACTAATCTGTGTTACTTTTATTCAGTAGCACTAATCTGTGTTACTTTTATTCAGTAGTACTAATCTGTGTTACTTTTATTCAGTAGTACTAATCTGTGTTGCTTTTATTCAGTAGCACTAATCTGTGTTACTTTTATTCAGTAGTACTAATCTGTGTTACTTTTATTCAGCAGTACTAATCTGTGTTACTTTTATTCAGTAGCACTAATCTGTGTTACTTTTATTCAGTAGTACTAATATCTGTTACTTTTATTCAGTAGTACTAATCTGTGTTACTTTTATTCAGTAGTACTAATCTGTGTTACTTTTATTCAGTAGCACTAATCTGTGTTACTTTTATTCAGCAGTACTAATCTGTGTTACTTTTATTCAGTAGCACTAATCTGTGTTACTTTTATTCAGTAGTACTAATCTGTGTTACTTTTATTCAGTAGTACTAATCTGTGTTACTTTTATTCAGCAGTACTAATCTGTGTTACTTTTATTCAGCAGTACTAATCTGTGTTACTTTTATTCAGTAGCACTAATCTGTGTTACTTTTATTCAGTAGTACTAATCTCTGTTACTTTTATTCAGTAGTACTAATCTGTGTTACTTTTATTCAGTAGTACTAATATGTGTTACTTTTATTCAGCAGTACTAATCTGTGTTACTTTTATTCGGTAGTACTAATCTGTGTTACTTTTATTCAGTAGTACTAATCTCTGTTACTTTTATTCAGTAGTACTAATGTACTGTGCAAGTGTAAGTCCTATACAGATGTGCAGTGCAGAAGAATGCTAAACAACACTATAGAGCACTTATATTTAAGAAAGATAAGCAATTTCTTTCTTAATAATTTAATAATTTCATTGCATAGCAACAATAACCCACTTGTGGGTGTGGGTATATCAGTATTTACCAGTGGTTGGTAAATCCTGATGTACCCAAACAGAATTGTGGGTTATTGCTTAAATATATCAAGATTATCTACAATAGTTAAAGAAAGGTAAAATATACAGTAGAACATGTAGAAAGTCTCTCTAGAATTAAAAAAGACCGTATGATAAAGTTGTACAAGAAGTTCAAATAAAAAGACAAAATGCACATACGTTGTTCAGAATACAGTCTGATAAAAGAAAATGGGTGATGAGGGGGGGCAGACTATGAAGTTTGTATGAAAATGATGGTGAATCACAGGAACGGAATGTAAAACTCCAGTCAGAATAAAGGGAAGAACAGCAGTTTTAGTATTTACATCTCACATGCTGGCAAAACTGTGCAGATATAACTGTTTTCATTTTGTGAAAGACTAGCAATAGCCAGTATGTGCACAGTGATGGAAAACAGCACGATTTAATTAGGAGAGGACTTTGGGTGCAACGAAACATTGAAATGGCCTCTGCAAGGAAAATGGCAACATTATATGGAAGACAGGTAAATAGAGTTATAGACAGGAAAATTAGTAATTAAAGCAAATTCATTGGGAAGCAAATGCAAGAGCCAATAATCAAAAAAGAAAAGACAGAGTGAGTGCAGATTGTTTTATGGTGTGTCTGTCAGTGTTTGGTGCTCGTGAGACATGTCACAAATTACCCCTGCCCAATGAGTATTATTAAAATACGACTTATCAAGACCCCCGGAGTCATTTTTAACCATAGTCTTAAAACAGGCTTTGTACCACATGAATGGAGGACTGCGATGGCCCATCTCCCTTCATAAGGGAGGACCTTCAACAAATTTTGGAAACTACAGACCCATTAATCTGACTCTTATTTGCAAAGCCATGGAAAGAATTATGCAAATTCTCAACAAGGGCACTGGTGACCTCCAGACACTTGATGTGTCCCACTTTGGCTTTGTCAAAGGAAGGTCATGCTTATTGTATCTGGTAGATTCCTTTGAAAAGGTCACAAAGGCAATGGATGATGGGAAAACTATTCACACTGCCTACCTAGATCTGGCTAAGGCATTCAATATGATGCCCCACTCGGACATTGTCAGCAACTTAAAGAACTAGGTATAAACCCTTTTATAACACACTGGATAGCTACTTGGCTCACTGATAGGTCCAAGGAGGTTAGAATCAGTGAGGGCAACTCCACAAAGAACAGGTCACCAGTGGAGTATCACAGGGCTATCTGCTAGGCCCACTGCTCTTAGACATCTACTTCTCAGATGTTAAAGCCACAGTGAAAGGCCGATGGCTAACCCAGTTTGCAGATGATTGCAAACTGGTAGCAGTCATTAAATCCCCCCAAGATAAGAATACCCTTCAGGAAGGTCTAATACAGACAAATGCTTGGTGTCAAAGCCATGGCTTAAAGCCCAGTGCCAAGAAATGCATTATAGTACCTTTTGGGAAATCAGCCACCCTGGGTAATTATGTCATCAGTAAAACACCCCTAAAAGTTAATTCACTAGTCAGGGATCTGGGAACTCCTGTAGATAGTAACCTAGCCTTCAACGAATGTGTGTGCATTGTTGTAAGAAAATTCTTCCATGTTGCTCAACGTTTACGCAAGGGCATGGCATTTAGGTCCAAAGAGAACGTACCTCTCAACTGTCTAGATTTTTGCCTCATATTTTTGGTCTGTTTCTCATACAATTGTGGCTTTCTGACAAATCACTGGCAAATCATTGAGGACTAAAATCAGAAAATAATGGCAGACATTTGAGATTCAGACTTTATATTCTTCAGAAAAATCATGCTAATGCAAAACCTGTTATTTTATCAACTTTTTAAGCTTGTAAGAGCACTATTTAGTTAGTGTTCCTATTTTTGGGCCTTTGTCCCCCCATTATTTGTGACTTTGCTCAGATTTCTTGCTCTAAGAGGATGAGAGGCATGGTCATCATACCACTATACTCTGTCCTTATCAGGCCCATCGTACAGAGTAATGCCCCCTTTTGGTATGTACCTGACCAGACACATGCAGCAACTGGAATGTCCACAGATGTTCCTTACATAAAGAAAACAGGATGCAACTATAATGCCCTGCCTTGATTTTCTCAAAGCCCTGTCTTTCTATTTGGTATCATTCAGACTTCTGAGAGGTGATCACTGCCTGCCATACAGGGCATCCCTGGACCCTGTTTTTATTAGCCTTTTGCACATCCACAAAACAAACAGCATCAGAACTACTTGATTAAAAGACCTAGCTAGCAACATAAGTAGGACACGTTGGAGAGACAGATATATTTCTTAGAGAATTCCTATTCTCTGGAACAGGCTCCCCATCCATGTGAAACAGAGTTCTGCCCTATACCCTTTTAAGTGCAACTTGGACCAATGGATGGGTAATCAGAAATTCACCCCTGGTCTGGTGGGTCTATATTACGTTATCGAAAACTGAAGTCAGTGAATGCCTGTTTGATGACCAATTTCTGCGAACGGCCACTACAGCAAATTTTTTCCTAGGGGAAAAAAATTGCTTGGCCATCATCATGAATTTGGCCTTTTGCCCACTGTAGTGCAATCTCAGAGTTGGTATATTTAGTTAGGGGGAATGTGGTGGGCAAAGTCCCCCACTTTTACAGGTTTTGAATACTGTCTTGTTTCTGGTTGGCCAAGCAATTTTTTTCCCTTAGGAAAAAATTTGCTGTAGTGGCCGTTCACAGAAATGACAGCTCACTGTTTAGTAGTCAGCGAACAGGCATTCGCTGACTTGAGATTTCGATGTCGTAATATAGACCTGGTCTGGCTCCTATGTCTCTGATGGACTGAGGCAGTCAGCAAATCATGCCCTATAAATCAAATCTGTGGGTCATATTTGGGTTGCAGAGCTAGTCTTTTTAAGGGACCTAGTGGTCATTAGCCCAGTATACTCCTGTGAACCTATGATTTCAGAAGTGAGTAGCTGTCTGTGGTTCTATGCATTGCATTGTACTACACATGGTAGTGCACTGCAGTATCAATAAAGGTACTCCATGAAACAGTATTTATTCATTATTATTACACTGGCAAGCTACAGTTTCCCCATAACCTAATAAGGGCAAGGAGAAACTATACATTTTGTTTCTGTGCATGTCAGTGTAAAACAATATACCAAACATCTAAAGCAACAGAAGTGGGCAAAGGTGTACAACACTGCACTATCACCCTACATACGTATGTACATCCCACAGATACATGTACATCCCACAGATAAATGTACATTCCACATATATGTGTATATTCCACATATACGTGTACATTCCACATATACGTGTACATCCCAAATGTATATGTGATATGTGCTGCAGACTTTGTCCACTTCCACTGTTTGTAAGGGAGGCTGGTGCCCCATAAACCCCTTCATTTTAAAACAAGAAACGATTTAAAGGGCTGCCAGCCCTCTCTGCAAATCTGATTGGCCATTGTTTTTTTAAACTGCTGGGATTCTGTCAGTGTGCAAAGAAAAATTCAATGCAAACTTAACTTAAATTTTTTAACATTATTTACACAAGGGAGTTTAACCTGTTAATCATTATTAACTATAAATTTCTCCATTAAATAATTGTGGCACCCCATAAAATAGAAGCAGGTTGAAGGGGTAAACAAGGCTGAATTCGCTCTCTAACGCATATAGTTGTACCATTTCCTTGCACATTTGTACATGCGCTTCACAGCATTTAAGATCCAGATGACAATCGGCCAAAGTCAGAATTTGTCGGAGCTTCTCTGCCTTTTGTGCTGCACATTGAACCTGTGTTAAGGTGATGGTTACTCACCTGCTGAAAGTTGAACCTCTTACGGTGATGGTTACTCACCTGCTGAAGGTTGAACCTCTTAAGGTGATGGTTACTCACCTGCTGAAGGTTGAACCTCTTAAGGTGATGGTTACTCACCTGCTGAAGGTTGAACCTCTTAAGGTGATGGTTACTCACCTGCTGAAGGTTGAACCTCTGTTAAGGTGATGGCTACTCACCTGCTGAAGGCTGAACCTGTGTTAAGGTGATTGTTATTCACCTGCTGAAGGCAAATGCTTTGCTCACTGAATCTGAAGCAATCATAAACAGTACTAAGTTTGATTATTTCAGTGTATTTGTCCCAGACTTGTTTTTAACAGTGCCTCTAATTGTCTGTTTTAGTTTTCCAATTTTATTCATATTTAATCCATATTGCATTGAAAAGAGGGCGTTACTTTTTATTATGTTCCATCTTTTGAAGTTTTCAGCATGAGAAAGTATTGATTGACTCAAAGTCATTTTATCAGGGGAATTAATAAAACAATCAATGTCTGGGTTGCATTAATAATTATCAAGTGAGGAAAAGGTTCAAGAAAAAATATGAACACACTTACTTAAACATGGCCACACTAATGTAATTTAAAGTTAGGTCCCAAAACCTCACTTTTAATTTGTTAGGCAGTACTTGAGCCAAGGCATACTTGTATTTTAAAACAAATTTTCAAAAAGCTCTGCTAATAGTGTATCCGTATTTAGATATGCAATGCACTTAAAATGCAAACTGATTTAGGCTGTGCATGGCTCCTTTTAAGTTAATTTTACTTATCTCATCAGTAATGGGCTAAACTTAATTAAGGAAGTATTTTGTTTTACATTTCATCAAAACAGGCTAAACTTTAAAATGCATGCATTTTGAAATAAGTTGTTTATATTTATTCCCAGTTTTGAAAAGTTTTCCAGATTTAATGTTTCAGTGCTTCACAATGTATTTCTGGGATATTTTGAGTTTAGCAATGCTGGTATGAATTAATTCAACTGCTGGTTAGTGCAGGTTAAAGTCAAATTTTTCTGGTCTTAGATGAAGGTAACTAGTTCTCTAAGGTTTTATAATGGTTGGCAAAGGCTGCACCTAGCCAGTAAGTGCTTCAGATTGTGTCCACTCATTCTGTGCCCTGAGTGTTAGGGATGACAACATCATGGTCATCATTACACCAACATCTTTGTCCTTTGATGTTGTTCTTCTAGCTCCTTCTTGTGAGTTTGTACAGCTGTGCAGTGTGTTTAATGTGCATTTGGAGTACGCCTTCTATACATGCAACTTTAAAATGCCTCTGAGGTACACCGTGATGGTGACTATGTGTTTCAGCCATACTTCATGGGTAGTATAGAAAAGAGATAAAAGTTTCATGCATTTCTTCAGCTTATAGGTTTTGTTTTGATTCCTGTACTGTCTACTACAAAACCCTGTGCAAGTTATTTAACCAGACTGCTACTTCAGTATCAACCCCAAAAGTAGCCATGTTTTCTACTGTGAATCATATAGATTTAACAAATAATGAGATCTGAATAACATATGCTTTGACAGAGTCTGTACAATAAGAGCTGTGTAGTGCTTTTCTTTCATTTTAGGGTACAAATGAGGGGACAAAGACCATACTCAACATCCCAGACTATATTTTAAAGTCTGTTTATGTAGTACTGTACTTGCATTTGATTTGGAAACTCTGAAACCCTGACGTACTTGCAAGTCAGCATGCACAGAATATCAGAAAATGTGGCAGCTCTCTGCAAGTTGTACCTCCAAAGTTGCATGCTGGTTGTTGCACGTGGCCATGGTTGGCGGTCACCAAACAGCTCCCTCCTTCAGCTTAGTATCTCTTGTGCCCAAGACAAAGTATCACTTTCTCAGCTAAGTTCAATTAGGGCTATTAAAAGGCAAGGACTTCTTCCATGCCCATTGTCTGAGTTCATATTTTGTTATTAATAGAGGAGGTAGTGGGGGGAGGGCAGTTAAGGAAACCTGCATCTTTAAGACTGCCTGCTTTAACAGATTTAATTAACATCTCTAAATTAGCCAGAACCAAGCTGATGTCAACTCCTGATTTCCACATCAATAGCCACAGACCTTTAGTATGAATGAAAACGTAGGGGGGGTCAATTTATCTCTCCTGGCTTTCTTTTTCACTGCACTCATTTGTAAAGGAAACTCCATGCTTGAGAAAGGGATGGGGGGGGGTACAAAAAGGACACAAAGACCTTCTGTTGGAGAATAGACTGTCTTCACATTTAAAGGCAACTTCAATAAGAATTCATTTTTTCTGCTTTTTGGATCATGACATTTTCAGTACTTTTTCTAAAAATACTCAGATGACCTAGCTTGCAAAATACAGTGCCTGTACTACTGCCTCTGCAGCTGGGAGCCGTAGAAGGAAGAAAGGTCTGCTTGGCATCCTGGTTCTGAGCAATGATGTCATACTATAAAACAGGGTACAGCTATTCTGCCACCTCACTAACAGAAAAGTAACAAAAGGCAGTTTATTTAATTCCAGATGAGTGCTTCACATAAACCACTTTTTATTTTAAAATGCAGCTTTTGGGGGTTTTTTTTGTTGTTTTTTTGGGGATTTTGAGTGTAGTATAGCATTTGCAAACCTGAGGTAATACTGCATATTTTGGACTTTCATGCACTCTCTTATGTACCATAATCCCAAGAATAACTTTGTACAGGACAGTGTCCTTTGTAGTTCATCTGCTGTCTGGTACAATAAAGATGCCTTGCGTACATCTTTTGGGAGAGAATAAGCATAAGACCACTGAATGTGAACACAGATGACGGCATTTCATGCCATTCATTTTAAAAAGCTCCAGTATGTAGAAGTCTGACACCTGAATGGGACATTTAGCTTACTTAATTTATAAGTCACAAAAGTAATTCAGTACCTGGTTGTAGAACTGAAGTAAGAAACTTTGCTGCCTGCAAAGGTCAGTAACTGTAGGAAGTACTGTTAAGACGTTGATCCAGTTCAATCAGACATTGAGAACAAGTGTGCACTTATTTTAGAGTATTATCACTTGTCATTTCTGTATTAATTTCACTTTAATTTCTACTATGGAAGTACAAAAAGAAAGCTAAGTCAATAGGCAGGAAAATTTGTTTGTGCCAGGGAATACAGACATCTGCCCTTCTTCAACCCAGAGGTTTGAGCCTAATTTAATGGCAAACCAGACAGTGACTTAATCTCAAAAATGAAAGCAGCGTGTTGGAATTTGAAATTGTAACCTACATTACAAATCACTGTCCTCCCACGTGTAGCAGGGTTGAGGCGGCTGCAAGCACACATCCAGAAGGTAGAAGCAGCATGTTGCCCTAGTTAAAGGAAAAGGAGTAGGATGCTTGCTGCACACAACCAGAAGGTAGAAAAAGCAGCATGTTGTCCTAGTTAAAGGAACAGGAGTAGGACGCTTGCTGCACACACCCAGAAGGTAGAAGAAGCAGCATGTTGTCCTAGTTAAATGAAAACAAGTAGGACGCTTGCTGCACACATCCAGAAGGAAGAAGAAGCAGCATGTTGTCCTAGTTAAAAGAACAGGAGTAGGACGTTTGCTGCACACACCCAGAAGGTAGAAGCGGCATGTTGTCCTAGATAAAGGAACAGGAGTAGGACGCTTGCTGCACACATCCAGAAGGTAGAAGAAGCAGCATGTTGTCCTAGTTAAAGGAACAGGAGTAGGACGCTTGCTGCACACATCCAGAAGGTAGAAGCAGCATGTTGTCCTAGTTAATGGTACAGGAGTAGGACGCTTGATGCACACATCCAGAAAGTAGAAGAAGCAGCATGTTGTCCTAGTTAAAGGAACAAGAGTAGGACGCTTGCTGCACACATCCAGAAGGTAGAAGAAGCAGCATGTTGTCCTAGTTAAAGGAACAGGAGTAGGACGCTTGCTGCACACATCCAGAAGGTAGAAGCAGCATGTTGTCCTAGTTAAAGGAACAGGAGTAGGACGTTTGCTGCACACATACAGAAGGTAGAAGCAGCATGTTGTCCTAGTTAAAGGAACAGGAGTAGGACGCTTGCTGCACACATACAGAAGGTAGAAGCAGCATGTTGTCCTAGTTAAAGGAGTAGGAGTAGGACGCTTGCTGCACACACCCAGAAGGTAGAAGAAGCAGCATGTTGTCCTAGTTAAAGGAACAGGAGTAGGACGCTTGCTGCACATATCCAGAAGGTAGAAGAAGAAGCATGTTGTCCTAGTTAAAGGAACAGGAGTAGGACGCTTGCTGCCCACATCCAGAAGATAGAAGCAAAATGTTGTCCTAGTTATAGGAACAGGAGTAGGACGCTTGCTGCACACAACCAGACGGTAGAAGCAGCATGTTGTCCTAGTTAAATGAACAGGAGTAGGATGCTTGCTGAACACATCCAGAAGGTCGAAGAAGCAGCATGTTGTCCTAGTTATAGGAACAGGAGCAGGACGCTTGCTGCACACAACCAGAAGGTAGAAGCAGCATGTTGTCCTAGTTAAAGGAACAGGAGTAGGACGCTTGCTGCATACATCCAGAAAGTCGAAGAAGCAGCATGTTGTCCTAGTTAATGGTACAGGAGTAGGACGCTTGCTGCACACATCCAGAAGGTAGAAAAAGCAGCATGTTGTCCTAGTTAAAGGAACAGGAGTAGGACGCTTGCTGCACACATCCAGAAAGTAGAAGAAGCAGCATGTTGTAGTAGTTAAAGGAACAGGAGTAGGACGCTTGCTGCACACATCCAGAAGGTAGAAGAAGAAGCATGTTGTCCTAGATAAAGGAACAGGAGTAGGACGCTTGCTGCACACATCCAGAAGGTAGAAGAAGCAGCATGTTGTCCTAGATAAAGGAACAGGAGTAGGACTCTTGCTGCACACATCCAGAAGGTAGAAGAAGCAGCATGTTGTCCTAGTTAAAGGAACAGGAGTAGGACGCTTGCTGCACACAAACAGAAGGTAGAAGCAGCATGTTGTCCTAGCTAAAGGAACAGGACTAGGACGCTTGCTGCACACAAACAGAACGTAGAAGCAGCAGCATGTTGTCCTAGTTAAAGGAACAGAACTAGGACGCTTGCTGCACACAACTAGAAGGCAGAAGAAGCAGCATGTTGTCCTAGTTAAAGTAACAGGAGTAGGACGTTTGCTGCACACAACCAGAAGGTAGAAGAAGCAGCATGTTGTCCTAGTTAAAGGAACAGGAGTAGGACGCTTGCTGCACACATCCAGAAGGTAGAAGCAGCATGTTGTCGTAGTTAAAGGAACAGGAGTAGGACATTTGCTGCACACAACCAGAAGGTAGAAGAAGCAGCATGTTGTCCTAGTTAAAGGAACAGGAGTAGGACGCTTGCTGCACACATCCAGAAGGTAGAAGCAGCATGTTGTCGTAGTTAAAGGAACAGGAGTAGGACGCTTGCTGCACACAAACAGAAGGTAGAAGAAGCAGCATGTTGTCCTAGTTAAAGGAACAGGAGTAGGACGCTTGCTGCACACATCCAGAAGGTAGAAGAAGCAGCATGTTGTCCTCGATAAAGGAACAGGAGCAGGATGCTTGCTGCACACATCCAGAAGGTAGAAGAAGCAGCATGTTGTCCTAATAAAAGGAACAGGAGAAGGATGCTTGCTGCACACAAACAGAAGTTAGAAGCAGCATGTTGTCCTAGTTAAAGGAACAGGAATAGGACGCTTGCTGCACACATCCAGAAGGTAGAAGCAGCATGTTGTCCGAGTTAAAGGAGCAGGAGTAGGACGCTTGCTGCACACATCCAGAAGGTAGAAGAAGCAGCATGTTGTCCTAGTTAAAGGAACAGGAGTAGGACTCTTGCTGCACACATTCAGAAGGTAGAAGCAGCATGTTGTCCTAGTTAAAGGAACAGGAGTAGGACGCTTGCTGCACACATCCAGAAGGTAGAAGCAGCATGTTGTCTTAGTTAAAGGAACAGGAGTAGGACGCTTGCTGCACACATCCAGAAGGTAGAAAAAGCAGCAAGTTGTCCTAGTTAAAGGAACAGGAGTAGGACGCTTGCTGCACACATCCAAAAGGTAGAAGCAGCATGTTGTCCTAGTTAAAGGAGTAGGAGTAGGACGCTTGCTGCACACACCCAGAAGGTAGAAGAAGCAGCATGTTGTCCTAGTTAAAGGAGCAGGAGTAGGACGCTTGCTGCACATATCCAGAAGGTAGAAGAAGAAGCATGTTGTCCTAGTTAAAGGAACAGGAGTAGGACGCTTGCTGCCCACATCCAGAAGATAGAAGCAGAATGTTGTCCTAGTTATAGGAACAGGAGTAGGACGCTTGTTGCACACAACCAGAAGGTAGAAGCAGCATGTTGTCCTAGTTAAAGGAACAGGAGTAGGACGCTTGCTGCACACATCCAGAAGGTCGAAGAAGCAGCATGTTGTCCTAGTTAAAGGAACAGGAGTAGGACGCTTGCTGCACACAACCAGAAGGTAGAAGCAGCATGTTGTCCTAGTTAAAGGAACAGGAGTAGGACGCTTGCTGCACACATCCAGAAGGTCGAAGAAGCAGCATGTTGTCCTTGTTAATGGTACAGGAGTAGGACGCTTGCTGCACACATCCAGAAGGTAGAAGAAGAAGCATGTTGTCCTAGATAAAGGAACAGGAGTAGGACACTTGCTGCACACATCCAGAAGGAAGAAGAAACAGCATGTTGTCCTAGATAAAGGAACAGGAGTAGGACGCTTGCTGCATACATCCAGAAGGTAGAAGAAGCAGCATGTTGTCCTATTTAAAGGAACAGGAGTAGGACTCTTGCTGCACACAAACAGAAGGTAGAAGCAGCATGTTGTCCTAGCTAAAGGAACAGAAGTAGGACGCTTGCTGCCCACAACCAGAAGGTAAAAGAATCAGCATGTTGTCCAAGTTAAAGGAACAGGAGTAGGACATTTGCTGCACACAACTAGAAGGCAGAAGAAGCAGCATGTTGTCCTAGTTAAAGTAACAGGAGTAGGATGTTTGCTGCACACAACCAGAAGGTAGAAGCAGCATGTTGTCCTAGTTAAAGGGACAGGAGCAGGACGCTTGCTGCACACAAACAGAAGGTAGAAGCAGCATGTTGTCCTAGCTAAAGGAACAGGAGTAAGATGCTTGCTGCACACAAACAGAAGGTAGAAGCAGCAGCATGTTGTCCTAGTTAAAGGAACAGAACTAGGACACTTGCTGCACACATCCAGAAGGTAGAAGCAGCATGTTGTCCTAGTTAAAGGAACAGGAGTAGGACGCTTGCTGCACACATCCAGAAGGTAGAAGCGGCATGTTGTCCTAGTTAAAGGAACAGGAGTAGGACGCTTGCTGCACACATCCAGAAGGTAGAAGAAGCAGCATGTTGTCCTAGTTAAAGGAACAGGAGTAGGATGCTTGCTGCACACATACAGAAGGTAGAAGCAGCACGTTGTCCTAGTTAAAGGAATAGGAGTAGAACACTTGCTGCACACATCCAGAAGTTAGAAGAAGCAGGATGTTGTCCTAGTTAAAGGAACAGGAGTAGGACGCTTGCTGCACACAACCAGAAGGTAGATGAAGCAGCATGTTTTCCTAGTTAAAGGAACAGGAGTAGGGCGCTTGCTGCACACAAACAGAAGGTAGAAGCAGCATGTTGTCCAAGTTAAAGGAACAGGAGAAGGACACTTGCTGCACACATCCAGAAGGTAGCAGATAGAAGCAGCACATTGTCCGAGTTAAAGGAATAGGGGTAGGACACTTGCTGCACACATCCAGAAGGCAGAAGAAGCAGGATGTTGTCCTAGTTAAAGGAACAGGAGTAGGACGCTTGCTGCACACAACCAGAAGGTAGAAGAAGCAGCATGTTGTCCTAGTTAAAGCAACAGTAGGACGCTTGATGCACATAACCAGAAGGTAGAAGAAGCAGCATGTTGTCCTATCTAAAGGAACAGGAGTAGGACACTTGCTGCACACAACCAGAAGGTAGAAGAAGCAGCATGTTGTCCTAGCTAAAGGAACAGGAGTAGGACACTTGCTGCACACATCCAGAAGGTAGAAGAAGCAGCATGTTGTCCTAGTTAAAGGAACAGGAGTAGGATGCTTGCTGCCCACATCCAGAAGGTAGAAGAAGCAGCATGTTGTCCTAGTTAAAGGAACAGGAGTAGGACACTTCCTGCACACATCCAGAAGGTAGAAGCAGCATGTTGTCCTAATTAATGGAACAGGAGTAGGACACTTCCTGCACACATCCAGAAGGTAGAAGAAGCAGCATGTTGTTGTAGTTAAAGGAACAGGAGTAGGACGCTTGCTGCACAAATCCAGAAGCTAGAAGAAGCAGCATGTTGTCCTAGTTAAGGAACAGGAGTAGGACGGTTGCTGCACACATCCAGAAGGAAGAAGAAGTAGCATGTTGTCCTAGTTAAAGGAAAAGGAGTTTGACTCCTGCTCCATCCAAACAGAAGGTAGAAGCAGCATGTTATCCTAGTTAAAGCAACAGGAGTAGGACGCTTGCTGCACACAACCAGAACGTAGAAGAAGCAGCATGTTGTCCTAGTTAAAGGAACAGGAGTAGGATGCTTGCTGAACACATCCAGAAGGTAGAAGAAGCAGCATGTTGTCCTAGTTAAAGGAACAGGAGTAGGACGCTTGCTGCACACAACCAGAAGGTAGAAGCAGTATGTTGTCCTAGTTAAAGGAACAGGAGTAGGACGCTTGCTGCACACATCCAGAAGGTAGAAGAAGCAGCATGTTGTCCTAGTTAAAGGAACAGGAGTAGGATGCTTGCTGCACACATCCAGAATGTAGAAGAAGCAGCATGTTGTCCTAGTTAAAGGAACAGGAGTAGTACGCTTGCTGCACACATCCAGAAGGAAGAAGAAGCAGCATGTTGTCCTAGTTAAAGGAACAGGAGTAGGACACTTGCTGCACACATCCAGAAGGCAGAAGCAGCATGTTGTCCTAGTTAAAGGAACAGGAGTAGGACGCTTGCTGCACACATCCAGAAGGTAGAAGAAGTAGCATGTTGTCCTAGTTAAAGGAACAGGAGTAGGATGCTTGCTGCACACAAACTAGAAGGTAGAAGCAGCAGGTTGTCCTAGTTAAAGGAACAGGAGTAGGACGCTTGCTGCACACATCTAGATGGTAGAAGAAGCAGCATGTTGTCCTAGTTAAAGGAACAGGAGTAGGACGCCTGCTGCACACATCCAGAAGGTAGAAGCAGCATGTTGTCCTAGTTAAAGGAACATGAGTAGGACGCTTGCTGCACACACCCAGAAGGTAGAAGAAGCAGCATGTTGTCCTAATTAAAGGAACAGGAGTAGGACGCTTGCTGCTCACAAACAGAAGGTAGAAGCAGCATGTTGTCCTAGCTAAAGGAACAGGAGTAGGACACTTGCTGCACAAAAACAGAAGGTAGAAGCAGCATGTTGTCCTAGTTAAAGGAACAGGAGTAGGACGCTTGCTGCACACATCCAGAAGGTAGAAGAAGCAGCATGTTGTCTTAGTTAAAGGAACAGGAGTAGGACGCTTGCTGCACACAACCAGAAGGTAGAAGAAGCAGCATGTTGTCCTAGCTAAAGGAACAGGAGTAGGACGCTTGCTGCAAACATCCAGAAGGTAGAAGCAGCATGTTGTCCTAGTTAAAGGAACAGGAGTAGGATGCTTGCTGCACACATCCAGAAGGTAGAAGCAGCATGTTGTCCTAGTTAAAGGAACAGGAATAGGAAGCTTGCCGCACACAACCAGAAGGTAGAAGAATCAGCATGTTGTCCTAGTTAAAGGAACAAGAGTAGGACGCTTGCTGCACACAACCAGAAGGTAGAAGAAGCAGCATGTTGTCCTAGTTAAAGGAACAGGAGTAGGACGCTTGCTGCACACATCCAGAAGGTAGAAGAAGCAGCATGTTGTCCTAGTTAAAGGAACAGGAGTAGGACGCTTGCTGCACACATCAAGAAGGTAGAAGCAGCATGTTGTCCTAGTTAAAGGAACAGGAGTAGGACGCTTGCTGCACACATCCAGAAGGTAGAAGAAGCAGCATGTTGTCCTAGTTAAATGAACAGGAGTAGGACGCTTGCTGCACACAACCAGAAGGTAGAAGAAGCAGCATGTTGTCCTAGTTAAAGGAACAGGAGTAGGACGCTTGCTGCACACACCCAGAAGGTAGAAGAAGCAGCATGTTGTCCTAGTTAAATGAACAGGAGTAGGACACTTGCTGCACACATCCAGAAGGAAGAAGAAGCATCATGTTGTCCTAGTTAAAGCAACAGGAGTAGGACGCTTGCTGCACACACTCAGAAGGTAGAAGCAGCATGTTGTCCTAGATAAAGGAACAGGAGTAGGACGCTTGCTGCACACATCCAGAAGGTAGAAGAAGCAGCATGTTGTCCTAGTTAAAGTAACAGGAGTAGGACGCTTGCTACCCACATCCAGAAGGTAGAAGCAGCATGTTGTCCTAGTTAATGGTACAGGAATAGGACGCTTGCTGCACACATCCAGAAAGTAGAAGAAGCAGCATGTTGTCCTAGTCAAAGGAACAGGAGTAGGATGCTTGCTGCACACGTCCAGAAGGTAGAAGAAGCAGCATGTTGTCCTAGTTAAAGGAACAGGAGTAGGACGCTTGCTGCACACATCCAGAAGGTAGAACCAGCATGTTGTTGTAGATAAAGGAACAGGAGTAGGACGCTTGCTGCACACAAAGAGAAGGTAGAAGAAGCAGCATGTTGTCCTAGTTAAAGAAACAGGAGTAGGATGCTTGCTGCACACATCCAGAAGGTAGAAGAAGCAACATGTTGTCCTAGTTAAAGGAACAGGAGTAGGACGCTTGCTGCACACATCCAGAAGGTAGAAGCAGCATGTTGTCCTAGTTAAAGGAACAGGAGTAGGACGCTTGCTGCACTCATCCAGAAGTAGAAAAAGCAGCAAGTTATCCTAGTTAAAGGAACAGGAGTAGGACGCTTGCTGCACACATCCAGAAGGTAGAAGAAGCAGCATGTTGTCCTAGTTAAATGAACAGGAGTAGGACACATGCTGCACACAACCAGAAGGTAGAAGAAGCAGCATGTTGTCCTAGTTAAAGGAACAGGAGTAGGACGCTTGCTGCACACACCCAGAAGGTAGAAGAAGCAGCATGTTGTCCTAGTTAAATGAACAGGAGTAGGACGCTTGCTGCACACATCCAGAAGGAAGAAGAAGCATCATGTTGTCCTAGTTAAAGCAACAGGAGTAGGACGCTTGCTGCACACACCCAGAAGGTAGAAGCAGCATGTTGTCCTAGATAAAGGAACAGGAGTAGGACGCTTGCTGCACACATCCAGAAGGTAGAAGAAGCAGCATGTTGTCCTAGTTAAAGGAACAGGAGTAGGACGCTTGCTACCCACATCCAGAAGGTAGAAGCAGCATGTTGTCCTAGTTAATGGTACAGGAATAGGACGCTTGCTGCACACATCCAGAAAGTAGAAGAAGCAGCATGTTGTCCTAGTCAAAGGAACAGGAGTAGGATGCTTGCTGCACACGTCCAGAAGGTAGAAGAAGCAGCATGTTGTCCTAGTTAAAGGAACAGGAGTAGGACGCTTGCTGCACACATCCAGAAGGTAGAACCAACATGTTGTTGTAGATAAAGGAACAGGAGTAGGACGCTTGCTGCACACAAAGAGAAGGTAGAAGAAGCAGCATGTTGTCCTAGTTAAAGAAACAGGAGTAGGATGCTTGCTGCACACGTCCAGAAGGTAGAAGAAGCAGCATGTTGTCCTAGTTAAAGGAACAGGAGTAGGACGCTTGCTGCACACATCCAGAAGGTAGAAGCAGCATGTTGTCCTAGTTAAAGGAACAGGAGTAGGACGCTTGCTGCACTCATCCAGAAGGTAGAAAAAGCAGCAAGTTGTCCTAGTTAAAGGAACAGGAGTAGGACGCTTGCTGCACACATCCAGAAGGTAGAAGCAGCATGTTGTCCTAGTTAAAGGAGTAGGAGTAGGACGCTTGCTGCACACACCCAGAAGGTAGAAGAAGCAGCATGTTGTCCTAGTTAAAGGAACAGGAGTAGGACGCTTGCTACACATATCCAGAAGGTAGAAGAAGAAGCATGTTGTCCTAGTTAAAGGAACAGGAGTAGGATGCTTGCTGCACACAACCAGAAGGTAGAAGCAGCATGTTGTCCTAGTTAAAGGAACAGGAGTAGGACGCTTGCTGCCCACATCCAGAAGGTCAAAGAAGCAGCATGTTGTCCTAGATAAAGGAACAGGAGTAGGACGCTTGCTGCACACAACCAGAAGGTAGAAGCAGCATGTTGTCCTAATTAAAGGAACAGGAGTAGGACGCTTGCTGCACACATCCAGAAGGTCGAAGAAGCAGCATGTTGTCCTAGTTAAAGGAACAGTAGCATGATGCTTGCTGCACACAACCAGAAGATAGAAGCAGCATGTTGTCCTAGTTAAAGGAACAAGAGTAGGACACTTGCTGCACACATCCAGAATGTCGAAGAAGCAGCATTTTGTCCTAGTTAATGGTACAGGAGTAGGACGCTTGCTGCACACATCCAGAAGGTAGAAAAAGCAGCATGTTGTCCTAGGTAAAGGAACAGGAGTAGGACGCTTGCTGCACACAACCAGAAGGTAGAAGCAGCACGTTGTCTGAGTTAAAGGAATAGGAGTAGGACACTTGCTGCACACATCCAGAAGGCAGAAGAAGCAGGATGTTGTCCTAGTTAAAGGAACAGGAGTAGGATGCTTGCTGCACACAACCAAAAGGTAGAAGAAGCAGCATGTTGTCCTAGTTAAAGGAACAGGAGTAGGATGCTTGCTGCACATATCCAGAAGGTAGAAGAAGCAGCATGTTGTCCTAGATAAAGGAACAGGAGTAGGACGCTTGCTGCACACATCCAGAAGGTAGAAGAAGCAGCATTTTGTCCTAGTTAAATGAACAGGAGTAGGATGCTTGCTGCACACAAATAGAAGGTAGAAGCAGCACGTTGTCCTAGCTAAAGGAACAGGAGTAGGACGCTTGCTGCACACAAACAGAAGGTAGAAGCAGCAGCATGTTGTCCTAGTTAAAGGAACAGAACTAGGACACTTGCTGCACACATCCAAAAGGTAGAAGCAGCATGTTGTCCTAGTTAAAGGAACAGGAGTAGGACGCTTGCTGCACACAACCAGAAGGTAAAAGAATCAGCATGTTGTCCTAGTTAAAGGAACAGGAGTAGGACGCTTGCTGCACACAACTAGAAGGCAGAAGAAGCAGCATGTTGTCCTAGTTAAAGTAACAGGAGTAGGACGCTTGCTGCACACAACCAGAAGGTAGAAGCAGCATGTTGTGTTAGTTAAAGGAACAGGAGCAGGACGCTTGCTGCACACAACCAGAAGGTAGAAGCAGCATGTTGTCCTAGTTAAAGTAACAGGAGTAGGATGCTTGCTGCACACAACCAGAAGGTAGAAAAAGCAGCATGTTGTCCTAGTTAAAGGAACAGGAGTAGGATGCTTGCTGCACACATCCAGAAAGTAGAAGCAGCATTTTGTCCTAGTTAAATTAACAGGAGTAGGACGCTTGCTGCACACAACCAGAAGGTAGAAGCAGCTTGTTGTCCTAGTTAAAGGAACAGGAGCAGGACGCTTGCTGCACACAACCAGAAGGTAGAAGCAGCATGTTGTCCTAGTTAAAGTAACAGGAGTAGGATGCTTGCTGCACACAACCAGAAGGTAGAAAAAGCAGCATGTTGTCCTAGTTAAAGGAACAGGAGTAGGATGCTTGCTGCACACATCCAGAAGGTAGAAGCAGCATTTTGTCCTAGTTAAAGGAACAGGAGTAGGACGCTTGCTGCACACATCCAGAAGGTAGAAGAAGCAGCATGTTGTCCTAGTTAAAGGAACAGGAGTAGGACGCTTGCTGCACACATACAGAAGGTAGAAGAAGCAGCATGTTGTCCTAGTTAAAGGAACAGGAGGAGGACGCTTGCTGTACTTCAGATGTAACCATTCCAATCACCTCATTTGATTATCATGCTGTTCAGTATTAAGGTAAGACAAATACATAGACCATCACAGCACTTGCAAGGAACTGATGTCTCCTGTCTTTTACATTGTGTGCAGTGACAAATAGTACACCGAAATAGTAATACAACCTGCTGATGAAATACAATTTACCCCCAAAGAATCACTCTTTCGTAGAACAGACTTCCCTTGGATGTAAAATAAAGTAGTTCCTTGACCTTCTTTAAGTGTAACCTGGACAAATGGATGAGCAATTATAAATACACCCCAGATGTGGCTCCCCAGAGCCCTCATTGAAAGGGATTAAAGTTGGGTATAAAGTATACCTGGGGTCTACCTCTCAAATCCTTGGTGAAATGGGTCATAACTGGGTATTAATTATTCATATCTGTGGGTATTGACAAGTTTGGCTTGGCTGCAAATTTTCCTCTGGGTCAATAGCCTAGTACTGAGCTATGAACATGCATGTATGGAATTTTGACTTCCACTAGATGTCCACTGTTATGTCTTCATAAAATTTTATGTATATTGTACAATTAGGGGAACCATATCCTGGTTTTGAGTATTATCTTTTGTAAGGGATTTTCATCTCAAACAAGCCAAAAACTTGACTGCTACACAAAGCAAAATCCAAATTAACAGTGTGCGCCAACAAATGCATAGACTACCTACTTACTTCCTAAACTTTCATATGCTGCCTCCCTCCATCTTTTTTTTTAAACAAGAAAGACCTTTATCAAATCGTCAACAAATGCATTGCAACTGCTTACTTACTTCCTACACTTCCATATGCAGCCTCCCTTCATCTTTTTTTAGGCAAGAAACATCTTTATTAAATCACGAACAAATGCATAGCGACTGCCTACTAACTTCCTATGCTTTCATATGCTGCTTCCTTCCATCTTTTTTTTTTAACAAGAAATATCTTTATTAAATTCTCACTTATGACATAGGCAGTCATACATTTATATAAATCAAAACAAACCATACTGACATAATCCCAGCTGCAAGCATTTTACGTCACAAACCATGTTGACATAATCCTAGTTGTAAACATTATAACGTCACTCATAATCTGCCCAATCATTGTCAGTCAGACATTACATACCTCATTCCAACCCTGCCCTCTTTTAAACCTCATTCTTCCCTTGTATGTAACACAATTCCCATTTTTTCCTATGTAATTTGCTCCTACCCTTTTTTAAAGATCCCAATCAAAGTTGTTTTATCTCTGTTACTATATTCACTACTTCTAGTAAGTTAGTTTAGACTTTGGTTTCCATTTTCTAGTAATTGCTGTTTTGGCACCACCATAATTAGATTCAGCAAGGCCTTACTATGTCTAGGCAATGGCCTTACTATGTCTAACCAATTCCGATTCTGTATCATAGCTCAGAAAAATAATTTCCCTTGTTACTCCAAGTTTACTCACCCAGTATCTCTGACAGGGTAGTCTACAGGGAAGCCTTAATCTGCCAACTCATGACACTCCCAGAAAACTTGTTCCCAATTACCTCATTCTTCCCCGTCACACTTCCAACATGTGCTGTCTATCTGCGGAAAAATTCTCAGGAGTCTACTTGGAGTATAAAAGTATATATATAAACATTTCCAAGCAAAAATCCTAAATCTTCTAGATTTTGTTGCATATTTGGCAGACATACATATATCCACGAATTGTTTCTTTGTGAATTGCTTATCCAGTCTCTCTTCCGAATCCTTTCTAGCCTCTTCTGAATGATACTTATAGTCATCATGCAATATTGTATATGCTCTATTAATTATTTTTTTTTTAACTGAAGTTTCTGTCCTAAATTCTTCTAAAACTCTACCACTGCTGGTCTTTCATTTAGAACCCCCTATTTCTTTCTCTTTGCCTATACTCTGATATCAATACTTGATAGGGAAGGCAATCTTTAACCTACAGTCCGAATAAATTCTTGGCATCTTCCCATTCTATTACCTTTCCTTCTCTAGCTATTTGCTCCCAATACCTTGGTTCCTTTGCCAGTTTTCTCCAATAAATGCCAGCCCCCTCTTGCCTGTATACATAATTCCAGGCATTCCTATCAGCAGAATCTCCTTTATCCATTTCTGTTGTGCTCAGTTCTTAGAATACTTTCTTCTACTTTATAAGTATAATATTCTGCATCCAAAATTTCAGTTTCTCCTTGTTTCTTGAGAGCTCCCCCCACCCCTGTTTCATC
>NC_056750.1:872206343-872278843 GCF_019279795.1 Protopterus annectens | reverse complement strand
TAGGTAGGGTCCTGACAGGGGTGGGACTTTGTGTTAAGAAAAGTTGAAGTGACATATCTGTAGAGTGTTAGGTAGGATCCTGACAGGGTTGGTACTTTGTGTTAACAAAAGGTGAAGTGACATGTCTGTAGAGTGTTAGGTTGGGTCCTGACAGGGGTGGGACTTTGTGTTAATAAAAGGTGAAGTGACATGTCTGTAGAGTGTTAGGTAGGGTCCTGACAGGTGTGGGACTTTGTGTTAAGAAAAGGTAATGTGACATGTCTGTAGAGTGTTAGGTAGGGTCCTGACAGGGGTGGGGCTTTGTGTTAAGAAAAGGTGAAGTGACATGTCTGTAGAGTGTTAGGTAGGGGCCTGACAGGGGTGGGACTTTGTGTTAAGAAAAGGTGAAGTGACATGTCTGTAGAGTGTTAGGTAGGGGCCTGACAGGGGTGGGACTTTGTGTTAAGAAAAGGTGAAGTGACATGTCTGTAGAGTGTTAGGTAGTGTCCTGACAGGGGAGGGACTTTGTGTTAAGAAAAGGTGAAGTGACATGTCTGTAGAGTGTTAGGTAGTGTCCTGACAGGGGTGGGACTTTGTTAAGAAAAGGTGAAGTGACATGTCTGTAGAGTGTTAGGTAGGGGCCTGACAGGGGTGGGACTTTGTGTTAAGAGAAGGTGAAGTAACATGTCTGTAGAATGTTAGGTAGGGTCCTGACAGGGGTGGGACTTTGTGTTAAGAAAAGGAGAAGTGACATATCTGTAGAGTGTTAGGTAGGGTCCTGACAGGGGTGGGACTTTGTGTTAAGAAAAGTTGAAGTGACATATCTGTAGAGTGTTAGGTAGGATCCTGACAGGGTTGGTACTTTGTGTTAACAAAAGGTGAAGTGACATGTCTGTAGAGTGTTAGGTTGGGTCCTGACAGGGGTGGGACTTTGTGTTAATAAAAGGTGAAGTGACATGTCTGTAGAGTATTAGGTAGGGTCCTGACAGGGGTGGGACTTTGTGTTAAGAAAAGGTAATGTGACATGTTTGTAGAGTGTTAGGTAGGGTCCTGACAGGGGTGGGGCTTTGTGTTAAGAAAAGGTGAAGTGACATGTCTGTAGAGTGTTAGGTAGGGGCCTGACAGGGGTGGGACTTTGTGTTAAGAAAAGGTGAAGTGACATTTCTGTAGAGTGTTAGGTAGGGGCCTGACAGGGATGGATTTTGTGTTAAGAAAAGGTGAAGTGACATGTCTATAGAGTGTTAGGTAGGGGCCTGACAGGGGTGGGAATTTTTGTTAAGAAAAGGTGAAGTGACATGTCTGTAGAGTGTTAGGTAGGGGCCTGACAGGGGTGGGACTTTGTGTTAAGAAAAGGTGAAGTGACATGTCTGTAGAGTGTTAGGTAGGGGCCTGACAGGGGTGGTACTTTGTGTTAAGAAAAGGTGAAGTGACATATCTGTAGAGTGTTAGGTAGGGTCCTGACAGGGGTGGGACTTTGTGTTAAGAAAAGGTGAAGTGACATGTCTGTAGAGTGTTAGGTAGGGGCCAGACAGGGGTGGGACTTTGTGTTAAGAAAAGGTGAAGTGACATGTCTATAGAGTGTTAGGTAGGGGCCTGACAGGGGTGGGAATTTTTGTTAAGAAAAGGTGAAGTGACATGTCTGTAGAGTGTTAGGTAGGGGCCTGACAGGGGTGGGACTTTGTGTTAAGAAAAGGTGAAGTGACATGTCTGTAGAGTGTTAGGTAGGGGCCTGACAGGGGTGGGACTTTGTGTTAAAAAAAGGTGAAGTGACATATCTGTAGAGTGTTAGGTAGGGTCCTGACAGGGGTGGGACTTTGTGTTAAGAAAAGGTGAAGTGACATGTCTGTAGAGTGTTAGGTAGGGGCCTGACAGGGGTGGGACTTTGTGTTAAAAAAAGGTGAAGTGACATATCTGTAGAGTGTTAGGTAGGGTCCTGACAGGGGTGGGACTTTGTGTTAAGAAAAGGTGAAGTGACATGTCTGTAGAGTGTTAGGTAGGGGCCTGACAGGGGTGGTACTTTGTGTTAAGAAAAGGTGAAGTGACATATCTGTAGAGTGTTAGGTAGGGTCCTGACAGGGGTGGGACTTTGTGTTAAGAAAAGGTGAAGTGACATGTCTGTAGAGTGTTAGGTAGGGGCCTGACAGGGGTGGTACTTTGTGTTAAGAAAAGGTGAAGTGACATGTCTGTAGAGTGTTAGGTAGGGGCCTGACAGGGGTGGGACTTTGTGTTAAGAAAAGGTGAAGTGACATGTCTGTAGTGTTAGGTAGGGGCCTGACAGGGGTGGGACTTTGTTAAGAAAAGGTGAAGTGACATGTCTGTAGAGTTTTAGGTAGGGGCCTGACAGGGGTGGGACTTTGTGTTAAGAGAAGGTGAAGTGACATGTCTGTAGAATGTTAGGTAGGGAAAAAACAAAACAGCACCTCCACTCCTTCTAAAGTTTCACAAGTTTTAATATACAGAATGAGAACACCAACTGCTGTGCGTTTGGAAATTTTTAAATTCCTGACAAGGGTGGTACTTTGTGTTAAGAAAAGGTGAAGTGACGTGTCTGTAGAGTGTTAGGTAGGGGCCTGACAGGGGTGGGACTTTGTGTTAAGAAAAGGTGAAGTGACATGTCTGTAGAGTGTTAGGTAGGGGCCTGACAGGGGTGGGACTTTGTGTTAAGAAAAGGTGAAGTGACATGTCTGTAGAGTGTTAGGTAGGGGCCTGACAGGGGTGGGACTTTGTGTTAAGAAAAGGTGAAGTGACATGTCTGTAGAGTGTTAGGTAGGGTCCTGACAGTTAAGAAGGTGTAGTCCAAGTTCCTTTTTGAAGTGATTTAGGATGGGGGATGGATCTCTTGTGTGAGGAGAGTTTATTCCAGGCTTTGGCTACAGTGCATTTGTGTAGTAGTTGTATAGTAAACAAATAACAATAATAGGAAAAAGATGGGGACCAAAGAAAGAAAAGAAATAGCTAGCCGAAAGTAAACTGCAGAATGAGGTGGGTGATGTTCTTTACAAGTGGGTAGTGACTAAATTGAACTATCTTTAAATGGCGATGAATATTGGAATATTCCATGGGGAACATGGCTACTACAGATAGAAGGGGGCTGGGCAGCAAGGCAAGAAATGTCAATCATGATTATTGAGTAGCAGGTAAGGGCCCGTGAAAAAAGACAGTGTAGGAAAAGGCAGAGGAAGAAAGTCTAAGGATAGGACTCTGAGTAGATGATGTCAAATGAGTACAGGTAGGTGCGACAGACTAATGTGAAAGGAGACGCTAGCAGAGGCAGCCATGAAAGAGAAGCCAAAGTGGAGGAATAGGTGCATCTAGAAATGACAGGTGGTAAAGGAGTAGAGCCAGGTCATGCAGCAACCACCGCTATGGGAAGTCGCTGGGGGGGGGGCAATAAGCTTGATGAAAGGAGTGAAGGATTAACGATACATAGCAGTGGAGACAGCTTGAGAGAAGAATCCAAGAGGAATGGGAAGGGATGGAGCACAGTGTTAGGCAGCTAAGCAACAGTGCAAGCTAGGCTTGTGTGGTAGAAGTGAACGTGGTAAGGATACAGACAGCAGGGCTAGTGACAGTTGGCAGCATATGGAGGAGGTGGGCTAGTGACAGAGGGCAGTAAATGAAGGAGATGGGCTAGTGACAGTGGGCAGTAAATGAAGGAGGTGGGATAGTGACAGTGGGCAGTAAATGAAGGAGGTGGGCTAGTGACAGTGGGCAGTATATGCAGGAGGTGGGATAGTGACAGAGGGCAGTAAATGATGGAGGTGGGCTAGTGACAGAGGGCATTAAATGAAGGAGGTGCGATAGTGACAGAGGGCAGTAAATGAAGGAGATGGGCTAGTGACAGTGGGCAGTAAATGAAGGAGATGGGCTAGTGACAGTGGGTAGTAAATGAAGGAGGTGCGATAGTGACAGAGGGCAGTAAATGAAGGAGATGGGCTAGTGACAGTGGGCAGTAAATGAAGGAGGTGCGATAGTGACAGTGGGCAGTAAATGAAGGAGATTAGCTAGTGACAGTGGGCAGTAAATGAAGGAGATGGGCAAGTGACAGTGGGCAGTAAATGAAGGAGGTGCGATAGTGACAGAGGGCAGTAAATGAAGGAGGTGGGCTAGTGACAGAGGGCAGTAAATGAAGGAGATGGGCTAGTGACAGTGGGCAGTAAATGAAGGAGGTGGGATAGTGACAGTGGGTAGTAAATGAAGGAGGTGCGATAGTGACAGAGGGCAGTAAATGAAGGAGATGGGCTAGTGACAGTGGGCAGTAAATGAAGGAGGTGGGCTAGTGACAGAGGGCAGTAAATGAAGGAGATGGGCTAGTGACAGTGGGCAGTAAATGAAGGAGGTGGGATAGTGACAGTGGGCAGTAAATGAAGGAGGTGCGATAGTGACAGAGGGCAGTAAATGAAGGAGATGGGCTAGTGACAGTGGGCAGTAAATGAAGGAGGTGGGCTAGTGACAGAGGGCAGTAAATGAAGGAGATGGGCTAGTGACAGTGGGCAGTAAATGAAGGAGGTGGGATAGTGACAGTGGGTAGTAAATGAAGGAGGTGCGATAGTGACAGAGGGCAGTAAATGAAGGAGATGGGCTAGTGACAGTGGGCAGTAAATGAAGCAGGTGGGATAGTGACAGTGGGCAGTAAATGAAGGAGGTGGGCTAGTGACAGTGGGTAGTAAATGAAGGAGATGGGCTAGTGACAGTAGGCAGTAAATGAAGGAGGTGCGATAGTGACAGTAGGCAGTAAATGAAGGAGGTGGGCTAGTGACAGAGGGCAGTAAATGAAGGAGATGGGCTAGTGACAGTGGGCAGTAAATGAAGGAGGTGGGATAGTGACAGTGGGCAGTAAATGAAGGAGGTGGGCTAGTGACAGAGGGCAGTAAATGAAGGAGATGGGCTAGTGACAGTGGGCAGTAAATGAAGGAGGTGGGATAGTGACAGTGGGCAGTAAATGAAGGAGGTGGGCTAGTGACAGTGGGCAGTAAATGAAGGAGATGGGCTAGTGACAGTGGGCAGTAAATGAAGGAGGTGGGATAGTGACAGAGGGCAGTAAATGAAGGAGGTGGGATAGTGACAGAAGGAGGTTGGGAAAGTGACAGTGGGCAGTAAATGAAGGAGGTGGGATAGTGACAGTGGGCAGCAAATGAATGAGGTGGGATAGTGACAGAGGGCAGTAAATGAAGGAGGTGGGATAGTGACAGAAGGAGGTTGGGAAAGTGACAGTGGGCAGTAAATGAAGGAGGTCGGATAGTGACAGTGGGCAGTAAATGAATGAGGTGGGATAGTGACAGTGGGCAGTAAATGAAGGAGATGGGATAGTGACAGAGGGCAGTAAATGAAGGAGGTGCGATAGTGACAGTGGGCAGTAAATGAAGGAGATGGGAATATGAAGGCCTCACTAAGGGGACCTAAAGCCTTGCCAAGGGAAATAATAGAGACCAGGCTGTAAAGAAACTTGTCTTGGGACAGAGACTTAATAAGTCCGAGGGGAAGGTCACCACAATGGTCACCAAATGAAAGGGATGGAGGCATGTCATGGTGCATGTGGGCAGTAATGACCTGACAAAGAAGACTGATGTGGTGGTATGAAGGAGGGAGAAGGATGAGGAACCTGGATGACTGGATGGGGCACCATAAATTCTTACTGGGAATAGCACTCACAACCCTCCTGTACATGGGCAGCCATTACTAAATGCAGTCTTTGGTATTAACTGAGATTTCTATGGTATTACATTGGGATGAAGCAGCTAGGCTTGAAATGATGTGTAGGTCCATACCTATTAATATCCTGTGCTCCTATGATGAAGTTGTTAGATAGCCAGCGTAGGAAGCTCATTGTTATGGCAGAGACACTTATCTTTTTCTGGGGCAAACTTTTAGCCCAGAAGAGTCAGTAGTGCTCAGAGACAGATTGGAAAGGAAGGTCTCAGTGGCTGTATGTTTAAAATAAAATTGAAGAGAACGGTGTCAGAAATGTAAAAAAAAGGAGTAAGTAATCAAGCGGTATAAAGAAGGAAAAAAGCAACGGCGTGCAGCATGACATTGTAAAAGTGATACAACATATATCTGTCAAAGTTTAGTGCCTACAGTAGGACCCACAAAGCCTACTTTTTGTCACTGACCGCTACTTACATAACCATTAAAGTGGACATACATTAATGCTTACTTTCACTACTCATGCCTCCAAGCCCTACCTTTAATGCACACCGACAGCAGAAGACACTGAATGTTAAAACATTGGGATGTTTTCAGACATGAGTTTCAGTGTCAGCGAGTCATCACTGACATGCCAACTTCATCATATTGTTTTTCACTGGTGGACACTAAGGGGGGGGGTGGCTGTATGTGGCTAAGTGGAGGATCTTGACATAAACAGATGTCACAACATCACATGATTCATATTGTTCAACAACCTGCAGCTACAGCAACTGCTTACGTTCTTATGCTGGCATCAACCATTGTTCAAAGATAAAATTTCGATTTAACATACCATCAAGTTCTTTGGATAGTTGCTGGATCTGGGGACGCATTACTATTTCTTGTTGCATGTTTATTTCATTCTTTAATTTCAGTTTTATCTGTTCAAAATATTCATCAGATTCATATATTCAATACTTAATGTTAAGAAGCAGCAATCTCTGCAAGAGATCAGGATGTCATGTACCATATGTAGTCGTTTTTAAAATATGTAAGCCCGATGGAGCCATATTACATTTGATACATGCTTCACAACTATAATGTTGCTAAATTAATTTTTTCCAAGTTTGCATTTTAGTTTCAGCTTCCGATAATAACTCCCTTTATGTTTCAAAATATAATAAAAGGCCAGCTATTGAGGCCACCAAGGTTAAATATTGAAGAAAATAATTATCAAGAACAAGTTAGCGATTTAATATATGATTTTGAATGTGTACAATAAGAAAAAGAAAATTTGGATAAAAAATATTGAAATGTTATAAAGGAACACAATGTTAATGCGAAACCTGTTTTGTATAGAAAAAAAAACAAAACAACTAGACAAGTTAGATTTATAATCTCATGTAATAGGCATACTAGAGCTGTACAAAAGATTGTAAGTACTGGTACATGTTAGGTGGATTAGAATCGTTGAAAAATAATCTCCTTCTTCTTTCGGCTGTTCCTGGTTAGGGGTCGCCACAGCGAATCACCTATCCACTCATGATTGGCAGTGGAGTTTTATGGTGTCGAGTTGCCAGCCTGGCGCCCAACCTTCCACAGGAGGCACACACATCCACACACTCACACCTAGGGCCAATTTAGAGTGTCCAATCCACCTACAGCATGTCTTTGGGATGTGGGAGGAAACTGGAGCATCCAGAGGAAACCCATGCAGCCACAGGGAAGACATGCAGACTCCGCACAGAAGGCACCCCAGCCAAGGATCGAACCGGAGAACCTCTTGCTGTGAGGTGACAATGCTAACCACTGCACCACTGCGGCCACCCTTAGAATCATTGAAAAATAATAATATAATTAAAACACAGCCTGAATTTGCATATAAGAGAGTTAAAAAACTGAAGAAAAAACTGTTACAAGGGGCAAAATATATATAAAACCAGATTCATTAGCAATAAGTGTAATACAATACCCTGTCATAATTGCATTTTTTGTAAATATTTGTGTAGAGAAAATATTTTTAAACATCCTACTACTAAAAAGAATTTTCATTTAACAACATTTGCGACATGTGATACAAAAAATTTAATCTTCCTGGCTACCTGTAAACATTGTTCTGCATTTTATGTTGGAATCAGAAATTTAAAGAGAGAATTGGTGCACATTTATAAGAAATTAGGAGATCTATTAAAACAAACTCTTTATAGGGCCAGTGGAAACTACGGCCCAAACTGCAGAATCCTATATAAACGCATTCTACGGACATCTCCAGGAATGCATGGATCATGCTATCCCAAACAAAACCAAGACCCAATCATCCAAAGGCAGGCGTCCAGTCTGGTGGACCCCTGCCATAAATAAACTGTACAACAGAAGGAGGAAGCTACTACATGATAGAGCAAAATGCCTAATAGGGAAGGCATCTCTGATCAGTGCTAGCAAAAAATTACGATCCCTCATAAAATCCTCCAAGGCCAGCTTCGAGAGAAAAATTGCACAGGACACCAAAGACAATCATAAGGCTTTTTTCAGTTTTGTTAGAAACCTGGGATGCAACTCCCAGACTTGTTCTGAGTTGATTCTAAACGACAAAAAATACACTGAACCCACAGACATCACCAATATCCTGGCAGACAGGTTCAGTGCAAACTTCTCCACCCCCTCCCCCCCAAAAGAGCAAGTATCTATCCCAGCAGAGGGATGCCTCCCAAACATTTCTGATGCTCAGGTGAAGGCTGCCCTCTCCAAAGCAAAAAACATTGCTTCCATGGGACCAGATGGCGTCCCAGGTTGTGTCCTACATGAACTCCAAGAGGAACTAATCCCTCAAATAAAACAGCTATACAATCTCAGCCTCACTACAGGATATGTGCCCACAGAATGGCGTACAGCAACAGTGGTCCCCTTCCACAAAGGTGGAGCCTCTACGGACCCTGGAAACTATCGCCCCATAAGCCTGACTAGCTTAGTCTGCAAGGCTATGGAGAGGATCATCATGGAGCTCATAAACAAAGACATAGGGGACCTACAGACACTAGATCCTACCCAGTTCGGCTTTGTCAAGGGCAGATCCTGCCTTTTGAACCTGGTTGACTTCTTTGAAACAGTCACCAAAGCCATAGATGAAGGGAAGGTAGTCCACACAGCCTATCTGGACCTTGCAAAGGCATTTGACACAATACCCCACTCGGGCATCATAGATAAGCTATCCAGCTTAAATATAAACCCCTATGTCACAAGATGGGTTGCAAACTGGCTCAAAGACAGAACCCACAGAGTGAGAGTTGCTGGAGCCATGTCAGACTCGAAACCGGTCACAAGTGGCGTCCCACAGGGTTCTGTCCTGGGACCACTCTTGTTCGGTATATACTTTTCTGAGGTACAGGTAAACGTGGGAGGACTATGGCTCACCAAGTTCGCAGACGACTGCAAACTGGGCGCCATAATCAACTCTCCAGCTGACACAAACATCCTTCAAAAAGGTCTCACAGAGACAGATAACTGGTGCCAGCATCATGGTTTAAAGCTAAATGCCAAAAAATGTATAGTCATACCCTTTGGCAAAAACAATGTGCCCACAAATTACCACATAGGCGGAAACCCATTAAGTACAGAGAAAGTTATTAGGGACCTGGGGACCCAAGTTGATAGCAATCTCTCCTTTGAAAGCCACATTGCCAAAGTGGTTAGAAAGACCTTCTACATAGCCCACCTCATCACAAAGGGTTTCACATCTAGATCAAGAGAGGTAATCGTGCCCTTTATTCATCCCTCATCAGGCCCATCATAGAATACAATGCCCCTTTGGGATGTACCTTACCCGACACCTGCAGCAATTAGAAAGACCCCAAAAGTATCTCACCAAGAGGATCAAGGGTCTCAAACAGATGCCATATGCTGCTTGGTTAAAAACTCCAGCTCTACTCAGTTGCATACCGCCTACTGAGGCGATCTATGCCTGACATACAAAGCTATGTCAAATCCAGAATTAATGGACATGCTCCACCTCAGTAAATCTAAATCCCTTAGAGCCACACGCTCGAGGGACTTGAACCTCAGCACAGAAATAAATAGAACTTGCTGGAGGGACAGGTTCATAACCCAGAGGCTCCCTTCACTCTGGAATAGAATTCCAGTTCATGTGAGGCAGAGCACCTCACTGAATCTCTTCAAGAAGAATCTCGATAGGTGGATGGGGGATCGTAGGTTTGTCCCAGGGATTACTCCCGTGTCACTATTAGACAGAGGCACAGTAAACTAAACCTTAAAAAGGGCACAGTATACTCAAATCAAGGGGTGGCGTAAGCCATACAGAATCGGGCTAGGCTTATAATTGCCTCAGGGCAGATAGCCTAGTATGAACCTATGAACCTATATACATATAAAAAGTAAAGGACAAGACCATCAGCTTCTTTTTTCAGTATTAAAAGTTACTTATGAATCTATTAGAGGTGGTCACGTTACTATTATAACTAAAGCAGAGGAATTCAAACAGATGCATTTTTTGCAGGTGGAAATGCAATGATTTTAACCAATTAAATTTGCATTGTAATGAATAGTGCTGTATTTAGCTGATGTAAATGTTAACATAATTAATTAACCTGAAGAAGTATTGCATGAGAAAGCTTTCTTGGTGGGGTTAAGCTTGTTTTTATTCATTAAATCAGTCATTCTGTGTTTACACTGGGGAATTTTTTTGTTTGCTTGTGTGCGGTTGTCACATGCTTGAGCTTTTGAATTTGGACTTCAATTACCTCTAGCTTCCTCAACTGCTCTGCCTTCACTGTCTAGGTTCCTGTACTATACTGGAGTACTGTTCACACCAATGTTTTGTGTCCTTTACTTTTCAGCTTCTTTGGCATTTTTCTGTCACAAACTACCCTGACATACTGAATACTGAACTATGTGTTACTCCTGCAATAAAGGTACCGATAGCACAGCAGACAAATCCATTCTGAATCAAATATGCCTTATTTGTAAGGTGGTAGTTGGTGAGTTTGGTTAATTTTCTCCAAAGTCTAATTCATCTCTTTCTCATTAAAAATGGGTGAGCTACAGTTCCATATACTTGCTTGAAATCAAAGAATACCCTGCTGGCTAACTGTTCTCGCTCTATGTGAGAGGGTTATAACTTACTTTAAAACTGTGTTGATCATTAATGACAGGGCCATTTCTTTTGATAATCTGTGATTAGGGAGTGAAGAATTTTTAAACATGTTTGTAAGTGAGTAGAGTAGTGAGATTAGTTTACAGTTTTATGGATTTAGTACATTTTGTATGGGGAGCCGCGGTGGTGCAGTGGTTAGCATTGTCACCTCAAGGCAAGAGGTTTTCCCATTCGATTCTCAGCTGGAGCGCCTTCTGTGTGGAGTCTGCATGTCCTCCCCATGTTTGAGTGACATTTAAAGACATGTAAACAGATGCATGCGTGAATGGGCGTGCCTTCTTTGAAGGTTGGGCATCAGGCTGGCAACTTGGCACCATAAAAATCCACTGCCAATCATTAGCGGACCGGAGTTCCGCTGTGGCAACCCCTAACCAGGAAAAGCCGAAAGACATTCATTTTAGTACATTTTGTATGGGAACTTTTAATCTATGCTTCAATTGTTCGGAAGTCTTCTGAGATTTATACAGTCTTTCTATTAATGTTGTAACCATTGTTGGAAAGTTTTTATGTAGTACATTTGAGTTTATATTTAATTTCTAGTTATTATAGCTTGGAATGTTTTTGTTCTGTATTAGTGAAAATGTGGTTATCTTGGCTATATTCTGGTGTTGAACATGGGTATTGATATGATGTCCTGAAATTTCAGAAACAAATATTCTGACAAGTTTAGGCAATGTTTTTTTGGACTGTTTTGAAGTAAGTTATATGCTTGATTAATTGGCAGGATTTTTTAGGGCAAGAGGCTATTGCTTCTTCCTTTGCCCTTACGTGGTTTGCTTTAACTTACTTAATTCAGGGTTTACATTCCTTACATTTTTTAAATTGTAGTGGATAATATCTTCCTGCTCTGTTTCCATCCTTTCCATGGCTTATGTCTCTGTTTAAAAGTTTTTTTTAATATCAATAGTAATCCCAGGACAGGAATATCCCTCAATCCTTGTTGTTGTTACAAAAATACTTTTGTCACCTAGTATTTTATTAAAAAGGGTATGAGGTATGATTTATTTTCATAACCATTTCTAGGTTGTGTTCATTACAGATTAATTTAGTCTGTGCCTTTTTGTTGTACTGGTGTGCTAAGGTTGTTAATGCTGTCATTAGGGATGTTTCTAGAGGTAACGATTCTTGGAGGCTGTTTGGTTCTAGAGATAATGATTCTTGGAGGCTGTTTGGTTCTAGAGGTAATGGTTCTTGGAGGCTGTTTGGTTCTAGAGGTAATGATTCTTGGAGGCTGTTTGGTTCTAGAGGTGATGATTCTTGGAGGCTGTTTGGTTCTAGAGATAATGATTCTTGGAGGCTGTTTGGTTCTAGAGATAATGATTCTTGGAGGCTGTTTGGTTCTAGAGGTAATGATTCTTGGAGGCTGTTTGGTTCTAGAGATAATGATTCTTGGAGGCTGTTTGGTTCTAGAGATAATGATTCTTGGAGGCTGTTTGGTTCTAGAGATAATGATTCTTGGAGGCTGTTTGGTTCTAGAGATAATGATTCTTGGAGGCTGTTTGGTTCTAGAGATAATGATTCTTGGAGGCTGTTTGGTTCTAGAGGTAATGATTCTTGGAGGCTGTTTGGTTCTAGAGATAATGATTCTTGGAGGCTGTTTGGTTCTAAAGGTAATAATTCTTGGAGGCTGTTTGGTTCTAGAGATAATGATTCTTGGAGGCTGTTTGGTTCTAGAGATAATGATTCTTGGAGGCTGTTTGACACACTTGAAAGGAGATGGCAACACTAATTAGATAAGAATCACATCTTGTAAGTGGTTGTTAGAGTTTAAAATTCTACGCAATAATGACTGGTCTGTCAAGCTGAGCTTGGGCCTTGCTGGCTTAATATTAGTTGTGTTGGCCTTTTCTGTTTTATGTAGCTTTGTATTTAAAGTCTTTTAGGTCCTAGCATGTAAATATTAAAATCTCATGTCAGGATAGCATTCCAAAATTAGCCAGATGAAACAATCTGCTGTGGCTATGAATAATAATTGGTTGGTAGGAGGAGGTCTTTATTAATTATTGTTTGCTCACCTAATAAGTAGGATGCTATACTCAGCCTTTTCAGCCATCATCCAAGCTCAAAGACTAGAAAATATATTAGGATCTTACTAACAAACAGTATCATATTCAGAGTGAGTTTTTTTATCTTTCGGCTTTTCCCAGATAGGGGTTGCCACAGCAGAACTCTGGTCCGCTAATGATTGGCAGTGGATTTTTATGGTGCCGAGTTGCCAGCCAGACGCCCAACCTTCAAAGAAGGCACCATATTCAAAGTGAGTAAATGGTAAAATTCAGTACATATTGATACCGTCAGTGCAGTTAGGGTAACATTATGATTTTACTAATCAACAATATGATATACAAAGAAGTACATGGCAAAACTCAGTAAGCAATGTTGCATTCAATGCAGTTAGGGTAACATTAGGATCTTACTAACCAAAAATGTCATATACAGAAGGAATAAATGGTAAAATTCTGTACATTATTTATTTATTTATGTATTTACGTATTTATTTATGTATTTATGCATTTATATATTTATTTATTTATTTGTTTGTTTGTTTGTTTATTTATTTGCATTTGTTTACTGGGAAGGACCACTGGGCCAAAAAGTGCCCATTTTCAGTGGAGGCCCAGGGAGAAAAGTTCCACAATGACGTGTACAAAACATATAATTTGGTAAAAAACACTAGATACAATGTGATACATACAGTTTGATAAACATACAAGATAACAATTATAAAAGACTGAGCTGTAAATCTCAGGTAACACTGTGATACAGTCTGATAAAAACACAGATAACACTTATAGCAGATTAAACTGCATAAGAGTTTTGACAAAGAAAGACTGGGAAAGTACTTGTGATGAAATCTAACTAGTGGCAGTACAATATTGTCACAAGAAGAGGCATTGCAGCTGTGTCAAAAATATCAAATAGAAAATACATTTGCTTAAAAGTATAAAAGAGGTTTATCTGTAAAGGAAGTAAGGGTGAAGGGATAGGAGACAGAAAGGGGGAAGGAAGGGAAGGTGGGTGTAGAAGAAGGGGAGAGACAAAGGTCAGGTAGGTTGTGAAGAGTTAGTACAGGGTCATTGCCAGTGGGAGGACAGATGATGTGTCAAAGACTTTTTAAAGATCTATGTATTGCTAGCAGATCTAAGTGAGGGTGGGAGAGATTTCCATAGTTTAGCAGTGGAAAAGCAGTGGAGCCATTGTCCAGCAGTGAGGTTGGGTTTCTTTACCTGTAGGAGCATTTGATTTTCTGAGCAGAGAAGCCTGTTTGGGTGGTATAGAGTAAATAGATGGGGGGCTGGGCAACTGGATGGGTGGGTATTATCTTATGGGCAGTAGGTAGTTGCAGTGGTGTGATAGGTGTTGTCCATTGTTGACAAACTTTCCAGTTTTGTTATAGCATGAGTATAGTTTGGGTTTAAGACTGAGCTGAATATTGGTGAAGACAGGAACACCATAAAGAAGAGAGGGGAGCAGGAAGGAGGAGGAGGCAAGGGCTAGTTTGGAAGAGTAGTTAAGAAATGTTTTGTGTCAATATAACATGCCCAACTTCTGGTGGTTTTTTTTAATATTGTTGTGAATGTGCATGTCAAATGATAGGTGTTCATCTACGGTGACACCTAGAAGTTTAGTATGTGTGACAACCTCAATAGGAGTGTTGTCATGGGAGAGAATAAAGAAAGTGTCTTTGGTTATGATGCAGGACTTCTTGGGGGTGAATAACACTAGTTTAGTTTTTTTTTTAGGATTTAATGCTAAATGGTTACTGACCATCCATATTTAAGTGGAGCTGAGGGCTGCTTGGGTAAGTTTCTGAAGTTTATTTGGGGAGTTGACAGGACAGATGACAGTAGAGTCATCCGCGTATTGGATGACTGTACCCTGAGTGAGATAAAGTGAAAGTCATTGATGAATGTGCTGAAAAGTAGTGGGCCTAAGACAGACCCTTGGGGAACATCTGTAGCTGTGTTAAAGTAAGGAGAGAATGAGTTTTTCCATTTTGTAGCTTGTTGCCTGTCTGTGAGGTAGTTAGAAAACTAGAGCAGGAAGGGAGAGAGGTACCAATATTGAATAGTTTTCTAAGAAGGAGGGGGTGGGAGATAGAGTATCAAAGGCCCTGGAGAGATCAAGAAATAGGGAGGCATCACAGGTCCAATTGATAGAGTCACAGAAGGAAATAAGGGCTGTAGTGGTGGTGTGCCCTGCTCTAAAACCATGTTGGGTTGATGATAGTGCGTTATTGTCAAATAGTTAAGGAGTTGGCAGACGTTGGGTTGATGATAGTGCGTTGTTGTCAAATAGTTAAGGAGTTGGCAGACGTTGGGTTGATGATAGTGCGTTGTTGTCAAATAGTTAAGGAGTTGGCAGACGTTGGGTTGATGATAGTGCGTTATTGTCAAATAGTTAAGGAGTTGGCAGACGTTGGGTTGATGATAGTGCGTTGTTGTCAAATAGTTAAGGAGTTGGCAGACGTTGGGTTGATGATAGTGCGTTATTGTCAAATAGTTAAGGAGTTGGCAGGCGTTGGGTTGATGATAGTGCGTTATTGTCAAATAGTTAAGGAGTTGGCAGGCGTTGGGTTGATGATAGTGCGTTATTGTCAAATAGTTAAGGAGTTGGCAGGCGTTGGGTTGATGATAGTGCGTTGTTGTCAAATAGTTAAGGAGTTGGCAGACGTTGGGTTGATGATAGTGCGTTGTTGTCAAATAGTTAAGGAGTTGGCAGACGTTGGGTTGATGATAGTGCGTTGTTGTCAAATAGTTAAGGAGTTGGCAGTGCATACATTTTTTAAGGATTTTTGAGACAAGGGAAAGGATGGGAATGGGTTGGAGATATCTGTATTATTTCCTCCTTTGTGGAGTGGCAGGATAAATGCTTTTTTCCAAATGGATGGAACATAAGCTTCCTGGATGGTCCTATTAAGAAGTAGGAACATACGCTTCCTGGATGGACCTATTAAGAAGTAGGAACATACGCTTCCTGGATGGACCTATTAAGAAGTAGGAACATAAGCTTCCTGGATGGTCCTATTAAGAAGTAGGAACATAAGCTTCCTGGATGGTCCTATTAAGAAGTAGGAACATACGCTTCCTGGATGGACCTATTAAGAAGTAGGAACATACGCTTCCTGGATGGACCTATTAAGAAGTAGGAACATACGCTTCCTGGATGGACCTATTAAGAAGTAGGAACATAAGCTTCCTGGATGGACCTATTAAGAAGTAGGAACATAAGCTTCCTGGATGGACCTATTAAGAAGTAGGAACATACGCTTCCTGGATGGATCTATTAAGAAGTAGGAACATAAGCTTCCTGGATGGACCTATTAAGAAGTAGGAACATAAGCTTCCTGGATGGTCCTATTAAGAAGTAGGAACATACGCTTCCTGGCTGGTCCTATTAAGAAGTAGGAACATAAGCTTCCTGGATGGACCTATTAAGAAGTAGGAACATAAGCTTCCCAGATAGACCTTTTAAGAAGTAGGAACATAAGCTTCCCGGATGGACCTATTAAGAAGTAGGAACATAAGCTTCCTGGATGGACCTATTAAGAAGTATGACATAAGCTTCCTGGATGGATCTATTAAGAAGTAGGAACATAAGCTTCCTGGATGGACCTATTAAGAAGTAGGAACATAAGCTTCCCAGATAGACCTTTTAAGAACTAGGAACATAAGCTTCCCGGATGGACCTATTAAGAAGTAGGAACATAAGCTTCCCAGATAGACCTTTTAAGAAGTAGGAACATAAGCTTCCTGGATGGACCTATTAATAAGTATACTGATGGGGTATGCAATGGAATTTGCTGCTTTTTGTAGGAATTCTGAAGGCAGGTTGTCAGGGGCATTGGTGCATGGTTTCAATTTCAGAAGCATTTATTTACTAAGGATGTGGGAATATGAGCTACAGTGAAGTTGAGTGAATGGACAGGGGAGGTATTAGTGGCCGGAGGGGCAGGTCGGTTAGGTTGGGTTTGATGGAAGTCGGTAGTGAGATTAGTATGAAGTCAATGAAATAAGTGTTGAAAAGTGTGGCAATTTCCACAGGGTTTTTTCTTGGGTTCAGACAGGGGTTAGTTTCTGTTCCCAATTTCCACAGGGTTTTTTCTTGGGTTCAGACAGGGGTTAGTGTCTGTTCCAGGGTGTAGAAGGCTGTTGATTGAGCTCCAGAAATGTTTTGGGTTAAGTTTGTGTTGGTTTTGTAAAGTATGATAGTATTAGTTTTTATCCTTTAATGATTGCGGAGTTGTCTGTAGGTTATGAGGTCAGAGGGTTTTTTGTGCCTTAGCCAAAGCTTCCAGGCTTTGTCCCTAGTGACCATGTTTTGTTTGGTAGCTTTAGTGAGCCATGGGGCGTGAAAGGATTTTACGCATTTTAGCTGGGGGGGGTATGAGGCTATTGAAAATATTAAGGAATGAGGAATTGAAATGCTGTAGCATGTTGTCTAGATGGAGTGTTTTTAATGGTTCCCAGTTAATGCTTTGTAGGGAATTGTTAAAGGTTGTTTGGGAAAACTGTGATAAGTCTTTAGTATATTTGTACTGATGTTTGTGTAATGCCATTGTAGTTTTGCATATTATAAAGTCTAGTAAGTGTTCACTGATGCTGTTTGGGGGTGTTCCTGTGGTGGCAGTTTTGTTAGGGTCAGAGACCATGATCCAATCTAAAATTGTTCCATGGCTGTTGTCTTTGTTGGGTATGGTAATGTCGGCAATTAGCTGGCTGTAGTTATATAAGTTAATGTTGATGGGGGGCTGTTGCTGTGAGAAGTCTAGCCAATTTATATTAACATTACACAGGATTATTGTTTCTGTAGTTATGTTGTTGGAACACCAGGCTAGGATGCCCTCTAGTATGGGGATATTACTACCAGGGGGGATATACACGGCAATGATGCATAGGCTTTTATTCTCATTGATTTTTAGGAAGGCTATTAAGATTTCTGCTGTAGCGAAGTTGGGTGTGAGTTGTAGGGGATCATATTGAAGGTGTTAGGGTAGATCAGAGCTAGTCAACCACCTTTTTTGGGATTTGTCTTTGTGCAGGCAGGCAAAGCCAGGGGGAAGGAATTATATGCTTTTGATGTATGGTTTTAGCCAAGTTTCTGTAGCAGCAATAAGATCAGGTGTATTGTGTGTTATCCATGCATGGAAGTCACAGATTTTGTTTCTAATGCCTTGCAGGTTAATAGTAGTTAGGTTTAGAGACTTATAGAGGCAGTGTGGGTTGGGAGATGGGGAGGGAGGACCAGGATTGGGGTGCATATCCTGGCTTAAGATAAGTTTGCAGTATTTGTGTAAGATGGCTGTGGACTCTTGTCTCTTGTTTATTTATGGCAAAGGTAAGGGGTATAGTTTGTATTAACGTTGCCATTTATGGGTAGAATTTTTTGTCTAAAGCAGAGGATGTTGGATGTTGTCTGTAGCGTACATGTTAGGAGAAATGTCAGAGAATGATCTAGGTGTTAGTTTATTAATGGTGGTTGTTGACGAGGGAATGTACTGGATAGTGACAAATTGCAAAGGATTAAGATGTAGTAGGAGGGTTAAGGGTAGTAAGAGGAGATAGGGTGTCAGTTTATATTTAAGTGGAATTTTGGTGTGCTTGGTATTATAGGGGTCTAGATAGTGGTAGTAGTTGGTAAAAGGTGTATAGTACTAGTGTAAAACTGGCAGGTGTAGTTAGAATGGGATGTATACTAGTAAGGGTTTCATAGGGAGTGAAGAAGAGGAGGGCTGTGTGTGTTAGTATGTGGGCTGTGCAAGGTAATGTATGAGGTTGTGGGAAGCACTGTGATTGGATGGGAGTTAATGATGGGAGGAGTCTGGATGAGAATAAATGTAATTGAAGTGGGGGTGGGCGTGAATGGGAGTAGGGTGGGGGAATGGAGTAAGTCCAAGTGAAGTGAGTGCAAATGGAGCGGGTTGGCCCATGGCATGGACCAGGCAACAAGAAAAACAATCGGGTAATATGTGGTCTGGCAGTATTTTAAAGCTACCTAGATTCAGAAGGGGTTTCCTGTTAGTTGCAGGACTTGTGAGGAGATTAGGGACTGAGGCCAGAAGTTTTAAACTTTAAAGGGAGTCTCTGTGAAGGATCTGTAACTAGTAATTCAGTTGGGGGAGATGAGGGGAAATCAACAGTAGGTAGCATCTAGTAGTGTGTACTCCTCTAACTTTACAACAGACAGGTGATTTGTACAAAAGTTGTTTCCATACAACTATGACCAACACTTAATCAGAGGTTTTCTATTCCTTTTACTTGTTGCAGTTCACAGATGGGAGACTGGTAGCATCTTAGTGCACTCTCGGTATATGTTGTGAGGGACAGCTCCAGGTCAGCTGGTGGTACAGTGAGTTTCATCTACTGTTAGGGGACTGTAAGAAAAAAAGACAAAGTGAGAGCCAGGAGGAAAGGGTAGTATGAAAGAAAGAGAGGGGAGGGCTGAGAGAATGTTGAAGGTATTAGGATAGGATAGGCAGCAGCAATGTATTAAGATGTTCAGACACACTGAAAATAGTCAATTAGGCAGTGAGACAGTCTTAGATTTTGTTGGAGGGCACTGTCAGTCTTGTACAGTGTAGGAGCATTATCTACAGCACATAGTAGCTTTCAGCTAGAGACCTTTTCAGTTGAGATGAATGCTTACACAATGCACAATAACATATACAATGGAATAGTATGAACAGAGGTTCAGTGTCTACACAGTGAAATCAGTAACAGTAATATCAGCAAATTATACGGTTGGCATTCTAAGCTAACGCTTAGCATTTTACTAAGGAGCAGGCTAAATTACCTATGGACAATGGCTTCCTAACGCCGAGGCTTTTAAGACAGCAGATGTTACTATGCAGGACACCAATTCATGACACACATGTAATAACAGTAATGCAAAAACCTAGCTGTACGATAGTAATTTTCACCACTCTACCAGGTATTCCCTACCAAACAGTAACGCAACATATGAATTCTTCACCCAATTGTTTAGTACTTAACAGTCACTAACATATATTAGTATAACAGCAATACAAGCCGTAGCAGTGCAGCGACAATATTTTCAGCATAAAGATCTGATATTTCTTTTTCAAAACTTCTGATATTCACTTTCTAACCACAAGTGATGGTTTAAACAGTCCGTGTGACTGTTGTGTTAGCGTTTGCAGATACTAGCATATATCTAGAGCTAAAAGTCTTGTGAGGGCACCAACCTTACTTGGAAATAACACTCTGGGACAGCGTTCACAATTAGGTAGCGACAGCTCATCATTCTTGCAATACACAGTTTACTACTTAGCAGGAGACAGTAAAGTAAGCAGGATATGACCACAAATAAGCAAGAAACAATGAAATAATCAAGAAATAACAAAAATACACTTACAAGGTGTAGACACTCCTACTGCAACACACTGGTTGTTGCAGGACCCTAATACATTCAATGCGGTTAGGATCTTACTACCCAACAATGCCATATCCAGGAGGAGTAAATGGTAAAATTCAGTCCATAGTGATACATTCATTGCAGAGAGGGTAACATTAGCATCTTACTAACCAACAATATCATATACAGAAGGAGTATTTGGTAAAATTCAGTACTTAATACTACATTCGGTGCAGACAGGGTAACATTCGGATATTAATAACCAAAAATGCCATATACAGAAGTAGTAATTGGTAAAATACAGTATGTAATGATACATTCATTGCAAAGAGGGTAACATTAGGATCTTACTACCCAACAATGTCATATAGAGAATGAGTAACTGGAAAAATTCAGTACATAATGATACATTCATTGCAAAGAGGGTAACGTTAGGATCTTACTAACGCTGGTATATATAGAAGGAGTGTTTGGTAAATACTGGGAACTAATCTAAGGGGGTGGCAAAAGCCAACACATTCTGGCTAGGTTTTTAAATGCCCTTGGGCAGATAGCCTAGTACTTACCTATGAACCTAAATACAGTACATAATGATACATTCATTGCAGAGAGGGTAACATTAGGATTTTGCTAACCAGCAATATCATATACAGAAGGACAAATTGGTAGAATTCAGTACATAATGATACATTCATTGCAGATAGGGTGACATTAGGATCTAACTCATTCTGTATGTGACATTGTTGGTAGTAATTAGTAAACTTCAGTACATAATGACACATTCATTACCGACAGGGTAACATCAGGATCATACTAACCAATAATGTCATACAGAATGAGTAACTGGAAAAATTCAGTACTTGATACATTCATTGCAGAGAGGGTAACATTAGGATCTTACTAACCAACAATGTCATCTACAGCAGGAGTAACTGGTACAATTCAGTACATAATGATACATTCATTCCAGAGAGGGCAATGTTAGGATCTTACTAACCAACAATGTCATATACAGAAGGAGTTCACAACAACTGTATAATCCTAAGAATAGCAGGATCAAGATGCCCCAACAAACTCGAAGCTGGAATACCAATGTACACCAAATTTATTGACAAAAAAGAGAGCCACGTACAAAATGCTCAGATGCTAAAATGGTTAAGCGCTTTCATCTGTCTCAACACAGATTTCATCAGAACCAATGAAGCTCCTACACTCCATTACTTTTATAACATTTTTGGCGCCAAAATCCTTACATCAGCAATAATCAATTGAAATGCATTAGTTTTTTAAAAAACACTCTATGTTTACAATATATAAAACAATCCTATCTACTATATACTTATAATGTTGAACTAAAACATAGCCCTATAAGAATTATAAAGTTTACATATATTGTCTTTGAACATCTACTACTTACATCTAAATGTAGTATAACATTCATCAGCTATTACATACCTTATCCTCCATACAATGTATTCATATCATGCAATATTTGTTTTCTATATTCTCAGTAGGAATATATGGGAACTAATACTTTACTACCTTACACTACTGTGTCCAAAATAACCAAAAAGTCAGGTAAATATACTAAATTCCTATACGATATCCCAAAAGTAATATATGTACAATAAAGAGTATATGTGTACTAATATATAATATCCTTTAACAGTATATTAAAAATTAAAAATTAAAAATTACTAGTAAACATGTTCTCCTATATTGTATCCTTTTAATTCAAAGCTAAAAAAGGTTTCAAACTGATATAATCATTTATACCTGGTGATGTTGTTGCATCTGTACATATTTGCCATTTGCTTTCAACCCATGCCAAGTATGTCTTCCAATTTCCACCTCTGTCACTAATCTCTACTTGGTCAATAATGGCGAAAGTAAAATTGTGTTCTGTCCCCTTGTCCAAAATATGCTTACATAATGCATTTTTTGAATCTCCCTTTTTTATCCTGTACGTGTGCTCATATATACGAGTCTTAAACTTCCTCTCGGTTTTGCCTATGTAAAAGGCAAAACCGAGAGGAAGTTTAAGACTCGTATATATGAGCACACGTACAGGATAAAAAAGGGAGATTCAAAAAATGTATTATGTAAGCATATTTTGGACAAGGGGACAGAACACAATTTTACTTTCGCCATTATTGACCAAGTAGAGATTAGTGACAGAGGTGGAAATTGGAAGACATACTTGGCATGGGTTGAAAGCAAATGGCAAATATGTACAGATGCAACAACATCACCAGGTATAAATGATTATATCAGTTTGAAACCTTTTTTAGCTTTGAATTAAAAGGATACAATATAGGAGAACATGTTTACTAGTAATTTTTAATTTTTAATTTTTAATATACTGTTAAAGGATATTATATATTAGTACACATATACTCTTTATTGTACATATATTACTTTTGGGATATCGTATAGGAATTTAGTATATTTACCTGACTTTTTGGTTATTTTGGACACAGTAGTGTAAGGTAGTAAAGTATTAGTTCCCATATATTCCTACTGAGAATATAGAAAACAAATATTGCATGATATGAATACATTGTATGGAGGATAAGGTATGTAATAGCTGATGAATGTTATACTACATTTAGATGTAAGTAGTAGATGTTCAAAGACAATATATGTAAACTTTATAATTCTTACAGGGCTATGTTTTAGTTCAACATTATAAGTATATAGTAGATAGGATTGTTTTATATATTGTAAACATAGAGTGTTTTTTAAAAAACTAATGCATTTCAATTGATTATTGCTGATGTAAGGATTTTGGCGCCAAAAATGTTATAAAAGTAATGGAGTGTAGGAGCTTCATTGGTTCTGATGAAATCTGTGTTGAGACAGATGAAAGCGCTTAACCATTTTAGCATCTGAGCATTTTGTACGTGGCTCTCTTTTTTGTCAATAAATTTGGTGTACATTGGTATTCCAGCTTCGAGTTTGTTGGGGCATCTTGATCCTGCTATTCTTAGGAATATACAGAAGGAGTAATTTGGTAAAATTCAGTACATAAAGATATATCCATTGCAGAGAGGATAAGATTAGGATGTTACTACCCATCAACCCAGAAGGAGTAACTGGTGAAATCCAGTACATAATGATACCTTCATTGCACAGAGGGTAACATTAAGATCTTACTCCCCAAAATGTCATATACAGAAGGAGTAATTGTTAAAATTCATTACATAATGATACATTCATTGCAGAGAGGGTAACATTAGAATCTTACTACCCAACAATGTCATATACAGAAGGGATAATTAGTAAAATTCAGTACATAATGATACATTCATCACAGAGAGGGTAACGTTAGGATCTTACTACCCAACAATGTCGTATATAGAAGGAATAAATCAAAAAATTCAGTGTGTAATAATACATTAATTGCAGAGAGGGTAACGTTAGGATCTTATTAACCAACAAAGTCATATACAGAATGAGTAATTCATAAAATTCAATGCATAATGATACATTCATTATAGAGAGGGTAACATTAGGATCTTAGTAACCAACAATGTCATACGCAAAAGGAGTAATTGGTAAAATTCAGTATATAATGATACATTTGTACCAGAAAGGGTAACATTAGGATCTTACTACCCAACAGTGCCATATATAGAATGATTAATTGGTAAAATTCAGTACATAATGATACATTTATTGCAGAGAGGGTAACGTTAGGATCTTACTACCCAAAAATGCAATATACAGAAAGCGTCTTCTTCTTCCATCGGCTTTTCCTGGTTAGGAGTCGCTACAGCAGATCAGCTGTCCATTCATGATTGGCAGTGTATTTTTACGGTGTTGAGTAGCCAGCCCGGCGCTCAACCTTCCACAGAAGGGACACATGCATGCACTCATGCCTAGGGTCAATTTAGAGTGTCCAGTCCACCTAGAGCGTGTCTTTGTGATGTGGGAGGAAACCATAGCACCCAGAGGAAACCCACGCGACCACAGGGAGGACATGTAGACTGCACACAGAAGGCACCCCAGACAAGAATTGAACATCTTGCTGTAAGGCAACCATAACCGCTGTACCACCACGGCCACCCTCCATATACAGAAAAACTAATTCATAAAATTCAGTACATAATGATACATTCAATGCAGTTAGGGTAACATTAGGATCTTACTAACCAACAATGTCATGTACAGAATTAGTAAGTGGTAAAATTCACTACATAATTATTCAGTATATAATGATACATTCATTGCAGAGAGGGTAATATTAGGATCTTGCTAACCAAGAATGTCATATACAGAAGGAGCAAATTGGTAAAATTCAGTACCTGTATATTCTGTATATATTGGACTTAAAACCATCTTTGGTTTGTAATATGGTGGTGGGTACCAGGAATACAGCTCCTGATACTATGTGTTTGGGGGACATTATTTAAAAAAAACTTTGATTTTGTCCCTATGAGAGACTCTAGTTCATGACATTAGTTCATGATACGGATAGTTATGGACAGTCTCTTACAATAAAAGATATGATTTTTAGTTATGAAAAAAGACTTTTTAAGTTGAAATGTGTTCAAATGGATAATAGATATCTGCAATGTTGTTGTAATTTTAATATTGTTCCGCAAGGGCTTAGAATTTTTAAATACCCTTTTGGTATTAATTACACCCAGGATATTATTAGTGAATTTCATACTCTCTTCGATGATTGTGGTATTAAATTGCTTAAAAGCTGATTAAACATAATGAAGCCACAGTAGAAGTATTAAAGAATGAAGTGGAACAGCTGAACAATAACATACTTAAGGATCTTTTGTATATGGAATATGAAAATTTATACAAAAAAGTGTTTATAGAGTAAATAAAAGAGTGGGTAATATTTTTTTGAAAAAACAGAAAACGTTGATGAGAGATAAACAACAGTATGCAGTCAAAAAAAGAATATCCAGGGCCTAGAACAAATGGAAACAATATTTACAACAAAGTGGAACAGTTCATATGGTGAGGGAAGGGGGGAGCCTTCAGCATGTTAGGGAGGATAGGACTAGGAATGAGGTACATAGAGGCTTGGATAAATTAGATTCTTTTTCAGATCAGCAAAAAAACTTTTATGCACCAAGAAGGTCAGAGAGATTGGCCAACAAGAACAGGAACAACATGGATTCGGGCCAAAACTATCCACAAACACCACACCCAGGCAACAGGGGGTGGACAAGGGTTTAAATGAAAGTGCAGTACTTTATGAGACTGACACGGATGGTATAGTGGCTGAATATAATGGTTTTAAAATATACAATTATACTGGTACAATTTTGAGAAAAGAACATTTTTTGTTATTGTCTAAGGGGTTCAAATTTGTGTCTACTAGTGATGGAGACATTGCCAATGCTTTGGTTGACTTGAAATTATGTTTAAGGAAACTTAATTTAGGTATGGTATGTAAAAACAGTGAAACAACAGATTTTGAAAGTAATACAGGTCCTTCAAGGGGAAGCACCATAAATACCCCCCCTTCATCCAGTACTCATGACTTTTGAAAAACAAGTGACTGACGAGTTATATGAAGCATATGGTATGAATAAAAATAATAGGGGATGGACTAATTTAAGTAAAGAAGAAAGAACTTTGCTTAATGAATTAAAGAATGACAGTACTTTACGTATTATGAAACCTGATAAGGGAGGGGGTGTTGTATTGTACAATACGGAGGAATATAACAATGTCATCACAAATATTTTGATGGATACTAAAACATATTCTCCAGTTTCCAAAAATGAGATTAACATAGCGTATGGAAGGATAGATTCACTGCTGGAGGAGTATGTTTTGGAAAATAGGATTAGTGGCAAGACCCTATATTTTTTAAAACAACGGAACCCAAAAATTCCTATCATTTTTGGAGTACCAAAAGTACATAAACGTATTAAGGAACCTCCTTTTAGGCCAATAGTATCGGCTAAGGGCTCAAAAACACATCCTATTGCTGTATTTATAGACTATTGGATGAAAGAGATAGTAACTAACACCAATCATTTAATTAAAGATTCTTGGGAATTTTTGAGCAAATTAACCCATGAGATCTGGAAAGAAAATTTGAGCTTTCTCACCATTGATGTTAATGATTATTTACCAGCATACCTAGGTTTGATGGATATAAATATTTCAGTGATAGTGTTTACAAGTTATCCACCATACCTAGCTTCGAGGGATGTAAATATTTCAGTGATAGTGTTTACAAGTTATCCACCTTGCCCTATGATAAAATTCAACTTATTTTGGAATTAATGGAGGTAGTGCTTGACAACAACTATATTAATTTTCAGGGTGAGTATTTTCAGCAGATAAGAGGTGTAGCAATGGGGGCAGCGTGCACACCAGTAGATGCAAATTTAGTCATGCTGGAATGGGAGAATAAGTTTGTATTCAAAAGTACCTACATGAAAAATATTCGTCTATATGTAAGATTTTTGGACGATATATTTATATTATGGGAAGGAGAAGAAGACAATATGAAAACCTTCGTAGAATACATTAATGAAAGCACCCCCTTCCTTAGATTCAGCTATACATGGGACAAGGCAGCTATTAATTATTTGGATACCACCATATTACAAACCAAAGATGGGTTTAAGTCCAAAATATACAGAAAAACAACTTGGTGTAATAGTTATTTACATTTTTCTAGTAATCACCCCATGTTTATGAAAAGGAGCTTAATTAAAGGGCAAGCAGTACGCGTTGCCCGTATGATATCAGATCACGACGATCTTGAACATGAGTTCAGGAAATTGAAGTTTATGTTTGTTGAGAGGGGATATCCGGATACATTTATTGAAGGGGTACAGGGGCTGGGGTAACAAATACAGACCACTTCTAGGGAAGCCATTGGTAGTTGGGGCAAATATCAACAAAGATAACAAACATTGTATTTACAATTCAAAGACAGTTACTGCAAATAAGTATCAAAGAGCATGTGTCATAGAATACAATGGTTTCTCTGGACCGTTTATGCAGATAATACAAGCTAATTGGAGTATGTTGAAGGCGAATAAAGAACTATTTGAAATGGTTGGTAAAACACCTTCTTTTTCTTTTAGGACAGGTATTAATTTTAAAAGAACATTCGAGTTACCATCATCTCAAAATAAGTATGCTGAAAAAGCAACAGTCCCTTGTGGTAGTTGTAAACAATGTTCCAACATCCTGAAGGAGAATAACATACAGCTGCAAAATGGGCTTGGCAGCTGGGTCAGATTTTGCAAAGGTAATTGTAATACAAAGATGCTAGTGTATATGGCTAGGTGTAATGGATGCCCCGCGTTTTACGTGGGCAAAATGGAGAGGGCATTCAAAGACAGGATATACGAACATGGCTATGATGTAAAAACCAAGAAGGAGACTAGTGTTTTATATAAACATTCCATCGATTGTAGGTCCTTTAGTGGATATAAATTTGGCATCATAGATATAGTTAAAAACAATTCAGGGGGTGGTAATATAAAAAAACATGCTGCTAAACAAAGAACTAAAATGGCAACTTAGGTTAAAATCCAACATACCCCCTGGATTGAATGAGTATATTTCTGTCAAACCGGTATTAATTCAGAAGGCATCTTTAGTTTAAATTGCCAGGTAGCATAAAACGTATATGTAGCCTTAACAGCTAGAATACCATGAACAAAATATTTAAATTCGTCCACTTCATTTAATATTTTATTTTATTATAATTATTTTGCAGTTAATAGTATAACGTTTACAATATTCATGTTTAATATTTGAACAATATTATGTAATTGCTTCATTTTTTGAAGCAATAATATAACAGCTTGAATGGGTTTACAGTTTACTTACAGTTTTATATAGGATGAAAGTAAAGTGTATTTTGCATTGTCTTTTTAAATTTTAATTGGTGGTTAATTAGGTGAATATAAAAGGTTTGCAACATGTGGCAAAGACGAAAGCGCTTATTCTGGTTGCTCCTGTGGTTAAAACAATAAAGTGGACTATTTATTTTATTTTGTGGTACCAGGACTTTTTTCTTCTTTTGGACAAGTTTGGTCATTTATTATTGTTTTATTACTTTTAACTTTAGGATCTTATTAACCAACAATGTCATATACAGAATAAGTAATTCATAAAATTCAGTGCATAATGATACATTCATTACAGAGAGGGTAACATTAGGATCTTAGTAACCAACAATGTCATATACAGAATGAGTTATTCATAAAATTCAATGCATAATGATACATTCATTACAGAGAGGGTAACATTAGGATCTTAGTAACCAACAATGTCATATACAGAATAAGTAATTCATAAAATTCAATGCATAATGATACATTCATTACAGAGAGTGTAACATTAGGATCTTAGTAACCAACAATGTCGTATACAGAATGAGTAATTCATAAAATTCAGTACATAATGATACATTCATTGTAGATAGCGTAACGTTAGAATCTTACTACCAAACAATGTCATATGCAAAAGGAGTAATTGGTAAAATTCAGTACATAATGATACATTCATTGTAGATAGCGTAACGTTAGAATCTTACTACCAAACAATGTCATATACAAAAGGAGTAATTGGTAAAATTCAGTACATAATGATGCATTCATTGTAGATAGCGTAACGTTAGAATCTTACTACCAAACAATGTCATATACAAAAGGAGTAATTGGTAAAATTCAGTACATAATGATACATTCATTGTAGATAGCTTAACGTTAGAATCTTACTATCAATCAATGTCATATACAAAAGGAGTAATTGGTAAAATTCAGTACATAATGATACATTCATTGTAGATAGCGTAACGTTAGAATCTTACTACCAAACAATGTCATATACAAAAGGAGTAATTGGCAAAATTCAGTACATAATGATACATTCATTGTAGATAGCATAACGTTAGAATCTTACTACCAAACAATGTCATATACAAAAGGAGTAATTGGTAAAATTCAGTACATAATGATACATTCATTGTAGATAGCGTAACGTTAGAATCTTACTACCAAACAATGTCATATACAAAAGGAGTAATTGGTAAAATTCAGTACATAATGATACATTCGTTCCAGAGAGGGTAAGATTAGGATATTACTACACAACAGTGCTATATACAGAAAGATTAATTAGTAAAATTCAGTACATAATGATACACTTATTGTACTACCCAAAAATGCTATATACAGAAAGAGTCTTCTTCTTCTATCGGCTTTTCCTGGTTAGGGGTCGCCACAGCGGATCAGCTGTCCGCTCATGATTGGCAGTATATTTTTATGGTGTCAAGTGCCCAGCTCAGTGCTCAACCTTCCACAGAAGGCACACACGCATGAACTCATGCCTAGGGCCAATTTAGAGTGTCCAATCCACCTACAGCATGCCTTTGGGATATGGGAGGAAACCATAGCACCTGGAGGAAACCCATGAGACCACAGGAGGACATGCAGACTCCACACATAAGGCACCCAGTTGATAATCGAACCAGAGAACCTCTTGCTGTGAGGCAGCAATGCTAACCGCTGCACCACCACAGCCGTCCTCCATATACAGAAAGAGTAATTCATAAAACTCAGTACATAATGATACATTCAATGCAGTTAGGGTAACATTAGGATCTTACTCCTACAATGCCATATACAGAAGGGTAATTCATAAAACTCAGTACATAACGATACATTCAATGCAGTTAGGGTAACATTAGGATCTTACTCCTACAATGCCATATACAGAAGGGTAATTCATAAAACTCAGTACATAACGATACATTCAATGCAGTTAGGGTAACATTAGGATCTTACTCCTACAATGCCATATACAGAAGGGTAATTCATAAAACTCAGTACATAATGATACATTCAATGCAGTTAGGGTAACATTAGGATCTTACTCCTACAATGCCATATACAGAAAGAGTAATTCATAAAACTCAGTACATAATGATACATTCAATGCAGTTAGGGTAACATTAGGATCTTACTCCTACAATGCCATATACAGAAGGGTAATTCATAAAACTCAGTACATAATGATACATTCAATGCAGTTAGGGTAACATTAGGATCTTACTCCTACAATGCCATATACAGAAGGGTAATTCATAAAACTCAGTACATAATGATACATTCAATGCAGTTAGGGTAACATTTGGATCTTACTCCTACAATGCCATATACAGAAGGGTAATTCATAAAACTCAGTACATAATGATACATTCAATGCAGTTAGGGTAACATTAGGATCTTACTCCTACAATACCATATACAGAAGGGTAATTCATAAAACTCAGTACATAATGATACATTCAATGCAGTTAGGGTAACATTAGGATCTTACTCCTACAATGCCATATACAGAAGGGTAATTCATAAAACTCAGTACATAATGATACATTCAATGCAGTTAGGGTAACATTAGGATCTTACTCCTACAATGCCATATACAGAAGGGTAATTGGTAAAATTCAGTACATAAATTCAGACCTGCTGAATCTAGCTTTGTTTGTATAACTTGAGCACTAATCCAGACCATCTTTTTTTGGAGAAGGTTCCCCTGCACCCTAGTGGCAGGCGTGTGCAGTTAGAACTTATCTGATCGAAGACTGCTGGAAAAGGGCTCAATTTTTAGCTTTTTATTGGTTAATTTGTTTAAAATCAGTTTGCTCATTTGCTACTGTTATATTTAAAAAAAAAAAAAAAAATATATATATATATATATATATATATATATATATATATATAATATATATATATATATATGTATATATAAATATATATATATATATATATATATATATATATATATATATATATATATATATATAGATATATATATGTATGCACACTTTATGCATTGCCGCTTAGCTAGGGTTTTAAAGTCATAAAGTCTACTCTTCAAATTTTCCCTTAGAACTACCTAGTTTTTTAGTTTTAGCACTAAAATCTGTTTCTTTGAGCTCAGCACTTGTTCAGAACTAGTAAGCACTAAATAAGCTACAAATTACTACAACACTCAACTTGTCTAGAGGAAAACATTTTTTTAGTACTTAATAAATAAGCACCTATCCAGGCTTGTTTAAGGGTTAGCTCCCGATGTTTTCTCCTGTCTATCTGATGAATCTGGGCATCTTGAGGCAATGCAGCAACTGCCTCATGTACACAGACAACCCTCTCCTCCTACCACCCAACACTACAACCTGTGAGAGATGCACTGATATAACCAAACTGGAAGCAAAGCTCCCTTCACTCAGGACTGGACTAGACAGTCAAGAGGAGAAGGTAAACACTTACACCACTTATTAACCAACAATGTGATATACAGAAGGAGTAATTGGTAAAATTCAGTACATAATGACACTTTCAATGCAGTTAGGGTAACATTAGGATCTTACTAACCAACAATGTCATATACAGAATGAGTAATTGGTAAAATTCAATACGTAATGATACATTCATTGCAGAGTGTAACATTAGGATCTTACTAACCAACAATGTGATATACAGAAGGACTAATTGGTAAAATTTGATACGTAATGATAAGATAATAAAAAATGCAGCGACAGTGCATTAAGGGAAGAATAAAGAGAAATTCAGTCCAAGATTTGCATAAAATATAGTGCAGTCATACATAAAAATACGTAAACATGTACTCATACATATGAAATATGCCTGCATAAAATCGTACATTATAAGGCTACAGAAAGTTTCTCAAATGTTTTCCATTTAGTATGATGAGATGGTAAATTGCCTAACCATTTTTATGATAGCAGTTCCAGGTAGATTCTGTAATGGGATGCTCTTTGAAGCTTTCAATAGTTTCTCATTATGTCAGTGGGCAGGTGGTTCCAGGTAGTAGGTACAGGTCTAGAGAAGGCTCAGTCACCTACAGTAGTTTTAATGGAGGGTGTACCAGAGAGAGACTGTTGAGCTGTCTATTTCTGAATTCATAAGGGTTGTCTTGTAAGTGTTAGGGATAGTGGTTATGCTTAAGAACCTTTTAAATTAAAGTAATTACAAGAAAACTGGCCTGTGAGATAGTCACAGACTTTGAATTTATATAGCAGATTGCAGTGATGTATCTGGTAGTCTAATTGAATGACTCTGCAGCAGTCTATAGTCTGTGTATTGTGGGCTTAATGTATAACAGAAAGAGGAAGGCCATATAATAATAATAATAATCATAATAATCATAATAACAATAATAATGACACCCATTTTGTTAACCGGGTAGGCCCTCTGAATACAAAATCCTTTTTGAGAGGTGACCTGGGAGCAGTGTTTATTTAAGTGACTTTGTCAATGTCACACAGTGAGCAAATAAGAGCTGAATGAATCAAACCCTCTACCACAGGAAATACAGATTCCAGCCTTAACCCCTTGCTCCATCCACTGAGATCTTCCATTTTGGGTATTAAAATGTTTATATATAAAGTATTCTACTGTATCACAACTTTCTCTCAGCATACACAAAAGCAGTCAATCAAACCATTAATAACAACCTCCCCACCTAAATCAAAGCCTTAGAAGTAAAATCTAACAAACTACAATTGAAAAAATAAAATAATAGGAAGAAAATCACAACCACAAAGAACCATCAGAAAATGGCTTTTTTTGTCCAGTTGGAGCTAACTGTTTATTTATTTACATTTGTTTACCGGGAAATTCCAACTGGACACAGGTCTTTTTTTCAGTGGAGGCCGAGGAAGAAAAGCTCCACAGAACAATAAATGAGCAGCAGAGTACATGAAGAACAATTGAATATACATACAACAACAAATAATACACACTGCAGCAAACATTAGCTGTACATATAATATGAAACATAGTAATGAACAGATATACCAATAGCAAATAATACATACTACAGCAAATATTAGATATACATACAATATGAAACATAGTAATGAACAGATATACCAATAGCAAATAATACATACTGCAGCAAACATTATCTATACATACAATATGAAACATACTAATGAACAGATATACTAATAGCAAATAATACATCCTGCAGCAAACATTATCTATACATACAATATGAAACATAATAATGAACAGATATACCAATAGCAAATAATACATACCGCAGCAAACATTAGCTATACATACAATATGAGACATAGTAATGAACATATATACCAATAGCAAATAATACATACCGCAGCAAACATTAGCTACACATACAATATGAAACATAGTAATGAACAGATATACCAATAGCAAATAATACATACTGCAGCAAACATTAGCTACACATACAATATGAAACATAGTAATGAACAGATATACAAATATCAAATAATACATACTGCAGCAAACATTATCTATACATACAATATGAAACATAGTAATGAACAGATATACCAATAGCAAATAATACATCCTGCAGCAAACATTATCTATACATACAATATGAAACATAGTGATGAACAGATATACCAAAAGCAAATAATACATCCTGCAGCAAACATTAGCTATACATACAATATGAAACATAGTAATGAACAGATATACCAATAGCAAATAATACATACCGCAGCAAACATTAGCTATACATACAATATGAGACATAGTAATGAACATATATACCAATAGCAAATAATACATACCGCAGCAAACATTAGCTACACATACAATATGAAACATAGTAATGAACAGATATACCAATAGCAAATAATACATACTGCAGCAAACATTAGTTATACATACAATATGAAACATAGTAATGAACAGGTATACCAATAGCAAATAATACACACTGCAGCAAACATTAGCTATACATACAATATGAAACATGGTAATGAACAGATATATCAATAGCAAATAATACATACTGCAGCAAACAGCTATACATACAATATGAAACATAGTAATGAACAGATATACCAATAGCAAATAATACATACTGCAGCAAACATTAGCTATACATACAATATGAAACATAGTAATGAACAGATATACCAATAGCAAATAATACATACTGCAGCAAACATTAGTTATACATACAATATGAAACATAGTAATGAACAGATATACCAATATCAAATAATACATCCTGCAGCAAACATTAGCTATACAAACAATATGAAACATAGTAATGAACAGATATACCAATAGCAAATAATACATACTGCAGCAAACATTAGCTATACGTGCAATATGAAACATAGTAATGAACAGATATACCAAATAGCAAATAATACATACTGCAGCAAACATTACATATACATACAATATGAAACATAGTAATAAACATATATACCAATAGCAAATAATACATCCTGCAGCAAATATTAGTTATACAAACAATATGAAACATAGTAATGAACAGATATACCAATAGCAAATAATACATACTGCAGCAAACATTAGATATACATACAATATGAGACATAGTAATGAACAGATATACCAATAGCAAATAATACATCCTGCAGCAAACATTATCTATACATACAATATGAAACATAGTAATGAACAGATATACCAACAGCAAATAATACATACTGCAGCAAACATTAGATATACATACAATATGAAACATAGTAATGAACAGATATACCAATATCAAATAATACATACTGCAGCAAACATTACATATACATACAATATGAAACATAGTAATGAACAGATATACCAATATCAAATAATACATACTGCAGCAAACATTACATATACATACAATATGAAACATAGTAATGAACAGATATACCAAATAGCAAATAATACATACTACAGCAAATATTAGATATACATACAATATGAAACATAGTAATGAACAGATATACCAATAGCAAATAATACATACTGCAGCAAACATTATCTATACATACAATATGAAACATAGTAATGAACAGATATACCAATAGCAAATAATACATACTGCAGCAAACATTAGCTATACATACAATATGAAACATAGTAATGAACAGATATACCAATAGCAAATAATACATACTGCAGCAACCATTAGCTATACATACAATATGAAATGTAGTTTGTTTGTGTCTTTCAGTTTTTCCCGGTTAGGGGTCGCCACAGCGGAACTCCAGTCCGCTAATGATTGGCAGTAGATTTTTACGTACTGGCTTGCCGGGCCTAACGCACAACCTTCAACGAAGGAATGCCCATTCACGCATGTCGCTACACAGAAGACGCTCTAACTGAGAATCGAACGGGCAACTTCTAACTGTGAGGCGACAATGCTACCACAGCACCACCTAGTAATGAACAGATATAACAATAGCAAATAATACATACTGCAGCAACCATTAGCTATACATATAATATGAAACATAGTAATGAACAGATATACCAACAGCAAATAATACATACTGCAGCAAACATTAGCTATACATACAATACGAACCATAGTAATGAACAGATATACCAATAGCAAATAATACATACCGCAGCAAACATTAGCTATACATACAATATGAGACATAGTAATGAACATATATACCAATAGCAAATAATACATACTCCAGCAAACATTAACTATACATACAATATGAAACATAGTAATGAACAGATATACCAATACCAAATAATACATACTGCAGCAAACATTAGCTATACATACAATATGAAACATAGTAATGAACAGATATACCAAATAGCAAATAATACACACTGCAGCAAACATTAGTTATACAAACAATATGAGACAAAGTAATGAACAGATATACAAATAGCAAATAATACATACTGCAGCAAACATTAGATATACAAACAATATGAGACACAGTAATGAACAGATATACAAATAGCAAATAATACATACTGCAGCAAACATTAGATATACAAACAATATGAAACATAGTAATGAACAGATATACCAATAGCAAATAATACATACTGCAGCAAACATTAGCTCTACATGATTTGTTTATTTGTTGTATTTGAGTAGACGAAAAGTTTGAATAGGCATTAAAACTCCTTTTCAAAGGAGGCCCTGGGTGAAAAGCTCCATCAGTATACAGAGTTACATTCTGATTGTATGTACATTATATAATTAATAATGATAGTTATCTGAGTGCAAACTTCAATTTTAGATTTCTGAAAGGAGCATAATGCAATCAACATTTACATACAATGTAAAGGACTAGATTCCTGTTACAGTGTTTTACATACAATGTAAAGGAATAGATTTCTGTTACAGTGTTTTACATACAATGTAAAGGAATAGATTTCTGTTACAGTGTTTTACATACAATGTAAAGGACTAGATTTCTGTTGCAGTGTTTTACATACAATGTAAAGGAATATATTTCTGTTACAGTGTTTTACATACAATGTAAAGGACTAGATTCCTGTTACAGTGTTTTACATACAATGTAAAGGAATAGATTTATGTTACAGTGTTTTACATACAATGTAAAGGAATAGATTCCTGTTACAGTGTTTTACATACAATGTAAAGGAATAGATTCCTGTTACAGTGTTTTACATACAATGTAAAGGAATAGATTCCTGTTACAGTGTTTTACATACAATGTAAAGGAATAGATTTCTGTTACAGTGTTTTACATACAATGTAAAGGAATAGATTTCTGTTACTGTGTTTTACATACAATGTAAAGGACTAGATTCCTGTTACAGTGTTTTACGTACAATGTAAAGGACTAGATTTCTGTTACAGTGTTTTACATACAATGTAAAGGAATAGATTTATGTTACAGTGTTTTACATACAATGTAAAGGAATAGATTTCTGTTACAGTGTTTTACATACAATGTAAAGGAATAGATTTCTGTTACAGTGTTTTACATACAATGTAAAGGAATAGATTTCTGTTACAGTGTTTTACATACAATGTAAAGGAATAGATTCCTGTTACAGTGTTTTACATGCAATGTAAAGGACTAGATTCCTGTTACAGTGTTTTACATACAATGTAAAGGAATAGATTCCTGTTACAGTGTTTTACATACAATGTAAAGGAATAGATTTCTGTTACAGTGTTTTACATACAATGTAAAGGAATAGATTTCTGTTACAGTGTTTTACATACAATGTAAAGGAATAGATTTCTGTTACAGTATACAAAGTTATATTCTCATTACATTATATGATTAACAGGACAGGAAATGTAAACCTGTCTGGTGGACATCTGCAATAAATAAACTCTATAATAAAAGGAAAAAATTGCTGTCCAGGACCAAGAAGGTGCAGGTGCCTAATTGGAAGCAACCTCTCCTTAGCCTGAATAAGCAAATAAGAGCACTAGTGAAATCCTCCAAAGCAAACTTCAAGTCCAAACTGGCCACATCTACCAAAAACAGTCACATATATCAGCAGTCTCAAAGGTAGCACTCAAATCTGCTCTGAACTGGTAGTTAAGGACACCACATACACAAATTCTGTAGATATAGCCAACCTGCTTGCAAACACATTCAGTGAAAACTTCATCCCTCTGTCCCCCCATCAGTAAATCAGGGCATCCCCAACACCTGCCCCCCTCCCCTTATCTCTAGGGAGCAAGTGATCACTGCCCTTTCAAAGGAAAAAATTATGGGTCTATATCAGAACATCGAAGTTTTAAAACTTCGAATGTTCTAATGTCGACCTGTTTTGAGCGAACGCTAAAAATAGCAAAGCTGCAGAACACCAAATTCTTTCCTAGGGAAAGAATTCGGTTGGCCGGTTCTATGGCTTTGCTATTTTCAGCACTGTGGTGGAAATTTACAGGTCAGGTTCAGGTAAGTCTGTGATTGTGTGGTTGTTAGGATTAGGGCGCGGGTTAGGTGAGTTAGGGTTAGGGTGCGGGTTAGGTGAATTAGGGTTAGGAGTGGGTTAAGTGAGTTAGGGTTAGGGCGCAGGTTAGGTGAGTGTGCGATAGTGACGGACCTTAGGGTTAGGGTTTGGGTTAAGGTAAGTGGATAGATAGTAGTGTATGTACAGTTTAGTGTAGGGCTAGTTGTAGGATTATAAGTGTATGCGTGTGGATTGATGTTTTTTAGGTGTGCTTGTATTGTGTGTATGTGTTTCGGAATAGCAAATTTTTTCCCAAGGAAAAAATTTGCTGTTCTGAATGTTCGGTATTATGTGGTTTAGATATTTTAGGTTCGATGAAATAGCGTTCGCTATTTTCATCTTTCGATAGCGTGATATAAATGCAAATTTACAGCCTCCATGGGACCCGATAACATTCCAGGCTGCATCCTACATGAACTCAGGCAGGAACTTGCAGTATCATTAGGCACCCTATTCAACCAAAGCCTGAGTACCAGTTTCATCCCAGCCAATTGGAGGGCAGCCACTGTCATCCATTTGCACAAAGGTGAAGTGTCCACTGATCCAGGAAATTATAAACCCATCAGCCTAACTAGCCTGATCTGCAAGGCCGTGGAACAGATTCTCATGGACTTCATTAACAAGGACATTGGCAACCTCCAGCACTCAGTCTCACACAGTTTGGTTTCGTCAAGGGGAGGTCATGCCTGTTAAATTTGGTTGACTTCTTTGAGACAGTCACCAAAGCTAATGGATGAGGGGAAGATGGTGCTCACCACCTACCTTGACCTAGACAAAGCCTTAAGTACTATTCCCCACTCGGGTATAATAGATAAACTCTCTGTTTGGCATCAATCCATATGTTATCAGATGGGTAGTAAACGGGCTCACTGATAGAACCTACCTAGTCAAAATAGGAGAAGCCACCTCAAGCAGTAGACCCGTAATGAGCAGTGTACCCCAGGGATCGGTGTTGGGGCCTCTGGAATATACTTTTCTGAGGTACAGGCCAAAACCAGTGGGATATGGCTGACCAAGTTTGCAGATGACTGCAAGCTGGGTGCTGTCATCAATTCCCCTAGTGATGTGGACATTCTCCAAGAGGGTCTCATCCAAACAAATGACTGGTGCCAGAAACATGGCCTCAAACTGAATGCCAAAAATTGCATCATCATGCTATTTGGGGAGAGTGACATCCCCACAAATTATCACATTAATAACAAGGTCCTAAGCACACAATCAGTCGTGAGGGACTTGGGCACCCAGATTGATAGCAAACTGACTTTTGACCACCATATTGCCTCCATTGTATGGAAAGCTTTCTACATGGTCCACCTCATTAGTAAGAGTACCTCAGCCAGAGAAAAGGAGGTTATAACATTCCCTTATAAGACCCATTATTGAGTACAATACCTCTTTTGGCATGTACCTAACAAAGTACATGCAGCAGCTGGACAGACCACAGAGGTTCCTCACCAGGAGAATCCAGGGCCTCAAACATCTACCCTACACAGATAGACTAAAAGTCCTGTCCCTCTCCTCAGTCTCATACAGACTCCTCAGAGGTGACCTCTGTCTGGCATACAAAGCAATCTCAGACCCTGCCTTGATGGGACTGCTGCATGTCCGCAAGTCATGCTCCACTCAAATAACCTGCATGCATGACCTCAACCTGGTCTGTAACATCAATGTGGCTTGTTGGCGGGATAGATTTGTGTCCCAGAGACTCCCCATTCTGTAAAATAGACTCCCTCTCCACGTCAAGCAGAGTACCTCATTTAACCCTTTTTAGCACAACCTGGATAACTGGATGGGGAACAGAAAATTCCCTCCTGAAATTCCACCTGTGTCTGTGCTGGACAGGGGCATTGGGTACTAACTTGTCAGAACATGGGCTAAATTCCTGGCTAGGCTTGTAAGGACCTTAGAGCCAATAGCCTAGTAACTTCATATGATCTATGCTCCCCTTAACTGCCTCCAGAGTGCAGCAGTCAGGCAATCATTCAGGAGTGCTGAAAGGCTTTCCTCAGTGAAAGGACCACAAAAGTCCTGGTGGTGCAGTCTGCCACTGTGGCATCATCTGTTAGCACTTCCTTCCCCTCTGTCGTGGGAAGGTTAACCAGTTGTGGAGTCATGATAAGAACCCTGTGATTTTATGAACTACATCTTTTTCCCCAATCTTTAATTCCTTGAGTAGGATCTTTGTGGGCAGAAAAAACATACTCCAACTACATACAAAGTCTTACCATCCTGTTGGCTCCTTGTGAGCTTGTCTTTAACTTTTGCTCCAAAGGGAGAGTTGAGCCATCATAGCAGCTTTAACAAAATATGACTTCAAGCCTTCTGCAAAATCACATAGATGTATCCAGGTGTGATGTCGCATAGTAATGCTGGTGCCTGCCACTCTGGCTATGCCATCGGCTGCACTGGAGAGCAAATCCATGACCACGTTTGAGGTGGATTATAGGATAGAAATCTGGGAGTCCACTCTTTTCTAAACATCCACAGGTAGTACTCCAGAAAGAGACTTCAAGTGAGCTAAGTAGTTCAGTGATCCAACTGCAAAAGTCACTGATGCATAGGCTTGCTTCCCAAACCTGTCCATCACTCTAGACTCTCTATTAGAGGGGTGAACAGATGAATTCTCTTCTGATACTTCTTTCCTGGTGACCATTGCTACCACCATAGCATCCACTGGAGGACCTTTGCTACAGTGCTTCCTGTCCTTGGGAACAGCTAATATATGACCCGCTTTCTTGGGAATGAGTTCCACCACACCAGGGTCCTTCCATGTCCATTGGGCCATAAGGTCAATAAGTGGATCAATGGGTGGTACCACTGAGGACGATGTTGAGCTGGAGCCAAAGGCCTCCAAGACTCATAAGGGAGAGGGTCTTGGGATGACCATCCCCCTCCTTGCTTCATCAATTCAAGGATATCGCCCAAAGTAATGTCTTCTGAGGTGGATCAAGGGGGAACCCTCCACTTCCTCCAAGTCAGTGCCTTTGGTGAAATACTCTGGAAATGAGTTTTGTGCTTCCATTTGCATGTCTGTTTCTTGTGGTGACATTCTGGGGGAGTCACAGAAGGGTCTGAATCAGACTGGGAATTGACAAAGCAGGTGTCCTTGGAAGCCTTTAGGACTGTCCCTGTCAGCCAAGTTGAAGAGGAGAAGGAGTAGACCCCTACTGGAGCCTGGATGGAACTGACTCCATTGGAGATAGCTCATTCTTGGAACCTGCCAAGATCCTTTCAAAGGCTTCAAAGGCTGTAGTCACAACTGGTACCAGGGATCCCATGCAATCTGAAGATGAAAAGGAACCCTTGACACCAATAGCTCCTGGCCTCAAATCCAACCTCGGACATGAATTATATAGGGCCAAAGCACCGAAGGAGAGATGGCTATGAAAAATCTTGGTGTTTATTCACCGTCCTGGAACCCAGCATTGAAGCTTCATCTCCAAGTCTCATCTTGATCCAAAAGCATTGATGTTGAGACAGAGAGAGAGAGAGGGAGGCTGTCAGTGTCAAAGTGGTTAATACCTCCAGCACCAACTGAGGTACTCCAGGTTGAGTCAGATCCTTTACTACGTGTGCCAAAGATCAGACTTTCTTCGAGTTAGTAGTAGATGGGGTTGATGACCTGTACTTGCTACCTTCCTAGAGGATGGTACTGGGATAACCCAAAGTTAGATTTGCTTCCTGATTAATTTCCTCATCATCCTGTTGGCATCATGCTCTGTGAGATTCCAAGACGACAAAGCAGATGAAGTCACAGATGATCGTCCGGAGTATCTTCCTTCCTGGTGAATAGGGGAGTGAAGCCTAGGACTGATGAGTTCCATGGAGAACATTGATCTCGGTCAAGGAGACTGGAATCAAGAGGCCACTGGTTTGAATCTCATGCACTTTTCAAATGAGTCCCAAAAGAAGGAGATGTCACTAGAGAGCATTTATTAGCCACTTTGGGTGGAGACTTTCTGGTTCTCCAGTCAAGCTAAAAACAGCGAACGATGTTTCATCGACACTTTTTCAGCGAAACCACAGAACAGCGATTTCTTTCCTAGGGAAAGAAATCGCTGTTCCAAAAAAAAACATTAAACACTTCCAAACACATACACACATACCCTAATCCTAATTATACTCCCCCAAAAACCAGTAAACAATTAAATACACATATGCACATAACCCAACCATACATCTAACGAAAATAAAAAACAGTAAACATTTTAAACCATATGTACTTTCCTTAACCTGCACCCTAACCCTAAGGTCAGTAACTGTTGCACAGTCATGCTCAGGAGCTATACAGGACAAGGGACCACACTACACTTCAGAACATGGCAAAACAACAAAGCAGTCAAGTGACGTATTTCCCAGGGAAAGAATTTGCTGAACAGCTGCTTCGCTGTTTTGCCTATTCACTCTAAATGTGTCGACGAAAACGCATTTGACAAAATGCATTTTTGTCGTACTAATAGGAACCCTGTATATATATATATATATATGTGTGTGTGTGTGTGTGTGTGTGTGTGTATATGTGTATGTGTGTGTATATATATATATATTTCTCTTTCTCCCTTTCCAGGTTCTTTTCTTTTGCTTTGAGTTTCTCCTGCTCCTTAGCTGGAGATAAAGAAACTGAAGGAGCAGCCCCTGTGTGTACAGGAAGAAGCCCTTTTAATCCCACCGTATCTCGTCTGGTTTGTACGACTCTCGCACTGAAGGCAGCACAAGACTTGCATTCCACATCTAAATGGTCAGCACAGAATGTGGATCCTGAGGTGGGAGCTTATGTCCACACTGAATATTTTTGGAAGCCAGAAGATTCAGCCATTTTAAAATCATAGCTAAGCAGTGTATCAGATCCAAAAGATAAGTTAGTAGCACATGTACACACTCTACCTTAGCTTTAGCCTTTCTTTGTAGTGTGCATCTCAAAGATTAACAACACCTTTAGATTAGCTATTATACGTATAAACCTGAAAAGCTGCATTTCTCTGTTTTTCTTTTCATTTTAATAGAGAGAGGAGGAAGTCTAAGCTAGATGACTGGATGAGTGAGGTCACATCCAGGGGGATCCAACAAACCCATATGTTTGAAATGGGCAAAAACAGACAAGACTGGATTTTGTGTTAATATAGAAACCTGCAGTGGGATTCTACTCTACTTTAGGGGAAACATACATGCAAAATGTTGTGATGTGGTAACTCTACCATAAAGAGTATGAGGTTTTACTAGTGGGACTACAATAATGTTAAATACATGGCAGTCAGTGTTGGCAGTGTCTATTTGGCACTGTGGAGTGGATGCTGATGCACTGAATGTGTTTGTGTTGTGTGTGTGTGTCTGTGTGCATGCAGCTAAACAGTTAGTTAGCTTGGGTGTTTCTGCTATCATTAAAATCTGTGTTGGTTACATTTCTAGTAAGCATTTTAAATTGAGTTGCTGGCTACTGAGACTTGTCTGCATATATCAACTGGACACAAGCTGATTTAAGTATATTTTTCTGCACTTATTTAAGATTTGAGTCAGTAAATATTATGTGTCTTTGATTCTGTAAATACTGTGTCTCTGCCTCTCTGCAGTTAAGCTGCCTGAAGTGTGAAAAAGTGTAGCCATCTGAGCTCACTGAAAGTTGTTAGACTGCTTTGAAATTCCTTTGTTAGTGTTAGTTAGCTTGGGGGTTTCTGCTAGCATTAAAATCTGTGTTGGTTACATTTCTAGTAATCATTTTAAATCAAGTTGCTGACTACTGAGACTTGTCTGCATATATCAACTGGACACAAGCTGATTTAAATATATTTTTCTACACTTATTTAAGATTTGAGTGAGTAAATATTGTGTGCCTTGGATTCAGTAAATATTTTGTCTCTGTCTCTCTGCAGGTAGTCCCCCCCCCCTCTCTGTCTGTTGTTGTGGTGTTAATCTTGGTGGCTTTGGAATTGCCCGCCCCTGCTGTAAATCTGTTTTTGCACACTCCTGCTGGACCCATCTCATTTGCTCACTCAACTGAGTACAGTGAGATCATATTTTGATTTTGAATACTCCTACCAGTCCCATCTCCTCTGCAGTGTACAGAGAGAGCACTTGGGAAGGGCATTCCCTTATAGTATCTTAATCTGCTCTGTTTCCTCCGTCTCAAAAAAAAAAAATTTGCACTTCATCTGCCTTACTGTATTTGTTTCTTCCTACTTTATTACCTTATTTTGCTTTTGCCTCTTCTTAAAAGTACTCAATTGAATTTATTCTGCTGCCTTTATTACTGCTTGGTAGTAGCCTGATTAAATTGTAACTGTTATTCTGAGGCCCTTGGTTTAAGCACTTGGGCTTCAAACCAGTTGTTTTACATTAAGAAGGTTTGTGGTCTGCACTGTTGTGGCAGAACAGGTAGCCTACATCCTTCTAAGTTGGGAACTGCTGATTGAAGGCTCAGTGTCTGTTATTCTAAAAGTGTATTAGTTCTGGTTTAAGGACTTGGGCTTCAGGCCAGTTATTTTACATTAAGAAGGTTTGTGGTCTGTACTCTTGTGGGAGGAGAGGCTAGATTCTGCCCTTCTGAGCTGGGAGTTTCTGGTTAAAGTCTTATTGTTTCTTTCTGAAATCGGTACGCCTTGTTTGCTGTAGCATAGACTAGATTTAGGCTGGCTGGATCTAGCTTTGTTTGTGTAACTTGTGCACTGATCCAGGCCGTCTTTTTTGGAGAAGGTTTCTCTGTACCCTAGTGGCAGGACTGTGCAGTTAGAACTTGTCTGATTGAAGACTGCTGGAACAGGGCTCAGTTTTAAGCTTTTTAACTGGTTAATTGGGTAAAGTGTTGTTTTGATTGTATCTGCTCTATTTTCTGGAAAAAAAAAAATATATATATATATATGTGTGTGTGTGTGTGTGTGTGTTTCTCGCCTTTATGAACTAGTATAGTCCAGTTTTCATTTTACTGCTGAATCCAGGGCTGTGTTACAAGTTTCTGTGTTGCCATACCTTACTTGGATAGAAGGAAGTTTCTCTGTTCACCTGTGAGAGAGGGGAGCTTTGATCTGTCCATGGAGGAGTGGTTTCAGCCCAGAAGTTAGTAGTTTATTGGCCATTCTGGGCTAATTTCTATCTCTTTCACTTCCCTGCTATAAAAACCTCATTTGCACAGTTTGTACACTTGTATTCCGCTCAGCAAGTGCCTTCCAGGTGTTCTGAAGAGTCTACAGCAGCAGAGAGACAAAAGAGTGACTTTGGAGTGATTAAGTATCACTTTTCTGCTTTTCTTGCTGTCTTAACTAATTCCGCCTAAAACGCCAGTTTTTTTTAGTGAATCTGTGATTTAAAAAGTTTGTTATTGTATACAACTCCACACAGCTCCTCGTGGTGTCCTGCAGAGTGATACAGGCAACAGAGAGACCCAAGAGAGACTTTTCCAGATTTAAGTATTTTTTTCTCTGTTTTTTTGCTCCGACTGCCTTTTCCCGCCTAAAAAGCGAATTTCTGATCTGTGCTTTAAAAAGTTTAAATTGCATTTGCCTTCTGCTTTTTACAGTTTTTGAACTTGTTTTATATCAATTCGTTTTATATTAATTCAAGTCATTTTTGTATTGTATAACTGTTGTAGGCTACACACTAAAGTGCACTAGCCTGTTTATAGCATTTACAGTGTTTTCTGTGTGTTTTTCTGCTGTTTCCTGAAAAAAAACAAAAAGCAAAAAAACAAAAAAAATTCTCTTTTCCCGCCTTTGCTGAACTAGATTAGCCCAGATTTCAGGTTTTGCTGAATTCCGGACTGTGGTATAGTTTCCTGTGTTGCCCATATCCTTACTTGGATAGGAAGAAGCTTCTCTGTTCACCAGTGAGAGTGGGGAGCTTTGAGCAGCCTATCGGTCCCTGGAGGAGTGGTCTCAGCCCTGAAACTAGTAGCTTATTGGCCGTTTTGGGTCAATTCCTATCTCTTTCAGTTTCCCTGCTTTAAAACCAGCATTTGGGCGGTTTTGCATGATTTTGCGCATAGCGCAGCATCGGGCAGCACCGCTTAAACGGGTTTAAACTATTTCCGGCTCCACAAAGTCTGCTCTTCACTTTTTCCCTTAGAACTGTTCTAAATAGGTTCATAGGTTCATAGATTAGTACTATGCTAACTGCCCTTGTGAGCCATTTTAAGCCTAGCCAATTATCCCTTGTGAAACTCAAACCCTGTACCTTGTGTTTGTAAGGAAAACACCTCAACTATTAGGCCACCCTCCCAAACTCTCCAAAATCTCAAAGTAAGCACTCTATTTTCATTCTAAAGCCCTGCAGTTGCTTGTATAAGTAATCTTATAAGTAAGCACTAATAAACTAAAGCACTACACCCTCTTATACTCCCTTTAAGTACTTGGCTCCCTATTGGTTCTTTTTGATCAGTCAAAAAGTAGTTCCTCATACTATTCTGGTATGTCCAAAAGTCAGTTTCGAGTTTACTCTCCAGTCCAGCTGGTGAATCTGGGAATCTTGAGGCAATGTTGCAACTGCCTTATGTACACAGACCACCCTCTCCTCCTCCCAACAAGCTCAAATATATGTGAGAGATGCAACTATATAGCCAAACTGGAGGCTGAGCTCTCTCAACCCAGTACTGGCACAGTCAGTCAGGAGGAGAAGGTAACCACACACACCACAAATCCAGTCTCATATAGACCTATCGCAACAGCAAACCAAACACATAAACACACAAAAACATACTCGGAGGCTCTAAATAAAAATCTGCCCAAGCAGCAGAGACCTCCAAAGCAGACATCCAAGCAACCGCTACCCCACAACAATACCCACATATCACATAGTTCACAAAGTCAGTGTGCCACACAGTCACAGCCCTTAAGTCTAAACAACACACCTAATACACTTGTAATAGGTGGCTCTATTGTCAGACACATTGACATCCCACTTCCAGGCTGAACAAGGAGAAGGTCACTGTAAGCTGCCTGTCGGGTGCCAGGATCCACCACATAACACAAGCACTCAGGTCACTCCAAAGCAAGTACAAATATGACTCCGTCATTGTCCATGCTGGTGTGAATGACCTGAGACATACCTCCCTGGACTACATGAAAAGAGACATCGAGGAGCTCTCTGATCATGTAGCCCAGGCCGGTATGACCCTGACCTTGAGTAGCATCTTACCCTCACCAAGAATGATGCCACAGTATAAAGACAAAATGATCAATTTTAACAATTGGCTAAAGTATTGGTGTCATTCAAAGGGGATCCAGTGTCTGTCAGCCTGGGATGACATGCTCAACAAGCCACATTGCTTCGCTAGGGACGGCTTGCACCTGTCACCCCTGGGCTTTCAAATACTGGCTAAGGCTCTTGCAACCCCCATAGTGCCTTTTTTAGGCAAGGCTCAAAAGACAAAACCCATCTCCATAGACAACACAAGGAAAAAGAAACTAAGGGTAATGCTGCTCAACGCCAGAAGTCTAAACCTCAAGATGCACACACTCGAGGCTCTCCTCAGTATGGAGAATATCGATATCTGTGCAGTAAAAGAAACCTGCTTCAAGACTCCCGAGAGCACCCCAGCACTATCAGGTTATACCTCATAACATGATTTTCGGCCCCAAAACTCGGACCGAACCACAAAAGGAGGGGGAGTATCCATATTCATCAAAGATACCCACACCTCCAGGTTAGTGGCACAACACGAAGCATCGGAGACCATCCATGTGCAACTAACAGTGGGAAAAACTGCCTTTCAGTTTGTAGCCTGCTACAGACCACCATCCCAAACTCAGGAATCCTACTTGGCTTTCCTGAGAACACTGCAGAATATGAAGGTCTCTCCAAACACCATTATATTGGGTGACTTCAACTACCCAAACATAGACTGGGAGCACTACTCAAGCCCCAACACCCTTGCCCAACGGTTCCTAGAATTTATAAACTCAAATGCTATGGAACAACTGGTCACCACTCCCACAAGAGGGGAAAACATATTAGACATGATCATCACCAACATGGGGACTCTATGTTCCATACCAGAGGTATACCCCTCATTGGTAAGATCTGACCATAAATTAATCTCACTGGACATCCATATCCCGTCCCCAATTGGTAAGATCTGACCATAAATTAATCTCACTGGTCATCCATATCCCGTCCCCAACCCCAGCCAAGGAAACCATGGTGAAGAACTTCTCAAAAGCAAACTTCACACTTCTCAAAACCGAGGTGGAATCCTTCAAAGCCCCCAGGCCAGTGGAAAATATGGCCCAAACTGCAGAATCCTTTACAAATGCATTCTATGGACACCTACAGGAATGCATGGATCATGCTATCCCAAATAAAACCAAGACTCACTCCTCCAAAGGCAGGAGACCTGTCTTGTGGAACCCAGCCATAAATAAGCTATACAACAGAAGGAGGAAGCTACTACATGATAGAGCAAAATCTCAAAAAGGGGAGACATCTCTGATCAGTACTAGCAAGAATCTATGATCCCTCATAAAATTATCTAAGGCCAGCTTTGAAAGGAAAATTGCACAAGATGCTAAAGATAATAACAAGGCCTTCTTTAGTTATGTCAGAAACCTGGGTGGCAACTCCCAGATATGCTCTGAGTTAGTGCAAAATGACAAAAAATACACTGAACCCACAGACATTGCCAACATCCTGGCAGACAGGCTCAGTGCAAACGCCCCCCCCCCCTTCCCCCCCAAAAGAGCAAATGTCTATCCCAACAAAGTGTAGCCTCCCTGACATCACAGATGCACAGGTGAGAGCTGCCCTCTCCAAAGCAAAACACACAGCATCAATGGGACCGGACGGTGTCCCGGGCTGCCTCTTACATGAGCTCCAAAAAGAACTGAACCCTCACATAAAGTCATTGTTCAATCTCAGCCTTACTACAGGATATGTACCCAAGGAATGGCGTACAGCAAAAGTGGTCCCACTCCACAAAGGTGGTGTCACAACGGACCCCGGAAACTATCGCCCTATAAGCCTGACTAGCCTGGTCTGCAAAGCTATGGAGCGTATCATCATGGAACTCGTAAACAAAGACATTGGGAACCTCCAAACACTGGATCCTACCCAATTCGGCTTTGTTAAGGGCAGATCTTGCCTCTTGAATCTGGTCGACTTCTTTGAAACAGTCACCAAGGCCATAGATGAAGGGAAGGTAGTCCACACAGCCTACCTGGACCTTGCAAAAGCCTTCGACACAATACCCCACTCGGGCATCATAAATAAGCTCACCAGCTTAAATATCAACCCCTATGTCACAAGATGGGTTGCAAACTGGCTCAGGGATAGAACCCACATGCTGATAAACGTAAAAAACAAAAAGGCTGTTACTAGAACACAAACGGCAACTGCAGTCTGTAAAAAAACACTCTTTATTCCTTAAGCACTCGATAGCTTTTCGTACGCACTGTGTGCGAACTTCATCAGAGGGTGAATTAATTAATTACCTACATCCTTTAAATAACTTCCTGCTAAGTCAGCTGATGTTACTTTAATTTTTATATTAACATTTTAAAAATCTTTTAAAATCTTTTAGAATCTTTTAAAATAAAATCGGCAATTTAGGAACCAGCATCAAGTAATAACTTTTAAACAAGTATCAAGTAATAAATTTCAAATAATTAATTTTTATATAACCAGCATCAAGTAATGGCTTTTATCCGATCACTACACAGTAGTACTATGTCAATACATCCTACATTATTTCTATTCAAATTGATATAGAAAACCATATCTAATATTATAAAACCATACTATAATATATAAAAAAATTTTTAACTCGTGCTTATACAAATACAATATCTGTTTATAACTGAATGGTTGATAATTACCATGTTTTCTATAATAGTCAGCTATATACATTTAATATACTGTAGTTACAGAAAATGTACCCAGAATATAAACATATAAATGTTGAAAAATATATATATATAAATGTTGAAGATAATAACGTACATTGTATATACCAATTATGTATAACAAATGATGTACCAAGCGTAGCAATTATACAATACTTCCACCCTGCCATAAGGGCTTAAATATATTATATTATAATATATCATAATATAATATAATAACCAAAGGAAAAGTCAAATGACAAAAGAAAGGGATAGGGAGGGGGGAAGAGGGGAAGGGGGGGGAAAGGAAAGGGAGAAGGAAAGGAAGGGAAAGGAAGGGAGGGGGGACAGGCAAGAAGAAGGGCTAAAAAATAGAAACAAGTGGAAAAAAAAATATCTTGTTAGGCTACGTAACTTTAAAATAGGCATAATGGAACAAATATCATTTAATCCAGGTAGGCAATATGAAAATAATCAAATTTGCCAAATAAGTTCGAAACGTTCCAATTGCAATTCTATTGGTCCTCCTCTAATATTTGGTATAAGTTGGTCCAATATCCAAAATTTAAAATTATGGTCTGAAAATTCACTGATATGCCTGGCAAGAGCATTTTCACAATTACATTTTTTAATGTTATACACATGCTCATATATTCTATCTCGAAGTCTTCTAATGGTTTTTCCCACATAGAAACAGTGGCATAGCTGACATATTGCCACATATATAACCATCTTTGAATTACAGTTGTTTTTGAATTTACTTCTTAGGGTAAACCCATTTATTTTAACAGTGTGTCCCACATAAATATATTTACAATAGGGGCAATTACCACATATCGACATGTTTTTGAAACTCGTAGTTATATTAGTGTTATTATTAATAGTATCCAATATTTGTTTAAAGTTTTTATCATGTCTTATTGTGATTTTGGGTCTATCCCCTAGTTTCATTACCAATTCTTTATTTTCCTTCAGAATGTTCCAATTTTTGTAAAAAATATTTTTCAGTAATGAAAAATCAGAACAGTATGTAAGTGTCAAACTGTATTCAAAAGGTAGCACAGTCGAATTCAAATGAATGTTAGAACAATTCGACTGGTCTGGGCTAACTACAAAGGGTGTACTAGATTCAACTCTCTGTAAAATAGGTTTGTAAAACCCATTATTCCTTTTACCTATTATTTCTTCCATGATGTTATCTATGAAGTTACTTGGATATGCTCTATTTAGAAACATATTTCTTAAGTTATTACACTCATCCACAAAGTCTTCTAGATTGCTAACCATTCTGGCTGCTCTCACTGCCTGGCTTTTAATCACTGATTTCTTTTGATGAATGGGGTGTGCACTTGTAAAGTGCAGGAAAGTATTGGAGTATGAGGCTTTCCTGTATATTCTGGATTCAAATCTACCTAACATAACATTCTTAATTAATAAAACATCCAAATAGGCTATTTCTTTAGCATTAAAATTAAAAGTAAATTCAAGAAAATTAGTGGTCGAGTTGAAATAGGTAACTAAATCAGCTGCTTGATGGGCCGAACCTTCTAGTAGGATAAAGATATCATCCAAATACCTCGTATAAAACTTAATTTTAGAAGTAGTTTCCGTTTGGGGTAAAACATATTCCTTTTCCCAGAAGCTCATGACCAAGTTTGCAAAACTCGAACCACAAGGGGAGCCCATGGCTACCCCTTTCTTTTGATGATAAAATTTACCATTAAAAGTTATAATATTGTGAGCTAGAACTATTGTTAATAGTTCCTCAATAAGCCAAATCTCAGAACCTGATACGTTCATATTCTTCAGATTTAATGATATCCATTCTATACCCAGATCTTGTGGGATTGACGTATACAGATCTTTTACGTCTATGGTAAGTAGATTGTAATTTGGGTTGAAAGGTAATTCATTAATCTTACCCAGAAATGACCAAGAGTCTTTACAAATGGTAGCCTCCAGTTGGACATATTTATTCAAAAGACTGTCTACCATTTTAGCACAAGCATAGGTCATGCTGTTTGTTCCACTAACTATTGGTCTAAAGGGTGGGTTAACCACATTCTTATGAATTTTAGGTATTCCAAAAAGAATGGGTACGACTGGTGATGTTAAAATTAAATAATTAAGTTGGTCCAAATTTATTCTCCCATCTATGAATAGGTCATTAATATAATCCTTAACCCTTTTAATGGCTTGATTGTATTCATTTAAGGAGACTTGTTCATAAGCATTGGTTGACAACATATCCTCTATTTTATTGATATAATCACACTGGTCCATAAAAACCAGACCCCCACCTTTGTCCGGTTTCATTATACGGACTTTAAAATTCTGTAGAGCTTTCAACCAATCTTGTTCATCTGGATTCAGGTTACTCTTACTTTTATATTTATTATTATTATAATAATAGTTCCTGATATCCAGTTCACATATTTTTTCAAATAATGCAAGATTATTGTGCAAAGGGGGGTTGAATGTACTAGGGACTCTATGTTCATTATTAGAATCAAGTAAAGTATTACCCAGGATCATTGCTAAATTTAATTTACGTACATATAATTTAAGATCAATGATACAATTAGTAACATTCAACTGGTTGAGGGGGACAAACGTAAGACCTTTCGCTAGTAGGTCTGCTAATTCAGTGGAAACAGACATAGTAGAATAATTATAGATGGTAAAGTCTCCTTGAGTATTTTTAATAACATGGAGATTCAGTGAGGAACTATTCCCTACTATTTCCATTTGGTTGTTCTCTTCCTCTGATTCCATCTGTTCTGGCCCCTGCCCCTCTGAAAATTTGTATGTTTATTGTTGTTACGATTGTTGTTAGGTATCCCTCTATTAGATGGAATAGGTGTTGAGTTCCCAGTATTCTTATTTAAATTTTGTATGCGTTCACTCCTCCTGGGACCATCCGAATTATCCTGTAAGGTACTTGCATATGATGTAGAGGGAATAGGTTGATCACATTCAGTCGTTGAATGTCTAGATGGTACATTTGTATTCTCATTTGCAATGTTATTAGTAGTACCAGTATTAACAAGTGGACACTGTGAGGTTAGAACCCCTCCCATTCTCGGTGGACCATTGGTTTTAAGTTTGTTCCACTCTTGAGCCGGTGGGGGGACTGGGTAGGCTGTCCCTTCATCGTACTGCGTACAGTCTCTTTGAATCTTTTTATTTTTGGTGGCTCTGGCTTTCATTAGGTAAGCATCAATGGTTTCGAAAATTTTAACATATTCGAACTTATATCTAAGAAAGTCAGGATGTGATTTTATTTGAGTGTCCAATAAAGAAATATTGTCATTAAGTTCTTCATTAATAAGAGCATAGTTCACCTTCATTAGTTCAATTAGTTCCAAACCCTGCTTGTTAAACAATTTGATCAGTTCTAAATGAAAATTAGAATTGGGAACTAATCCTGTTGGGTACTGCCATGTTCTTAGCCCTTTAGGTACTATTTGTAGTCTAAGGCATTCATTGAAATAGTCAATTTCAAGTGCATATTTTTTATATTTAAGCAGAATATGGTCAAAATCATTTAGAAGGTTTAAAATGTCATTATTTTCCCTAGCCGGACTCACCATGCCTGCCGTTGCAGTATTCTGGTTCCAATTAATGCTTGTATGTAGCCAGTCTGTTAGGTTAGGTAATCCAATAAGCCCTGGGATACTGGTAGTAAGACCATTTTGTTGTGCCGGTAAATTATTCCGTTCGGACCCAGTAGTAGAATTTGAAAGAACAGGTCCTTCTACTTGCATTTGTGTGCCCGGAGAATTCCTTGGTATTTGACCGCATGGTATGCTAGCTGTAGAACTAGGCGATAGATTTCCAATAGCTAGCGGAGCTCCAGATGCACTAGAAATAGTGGCGCGAAAGTTTGAAAAAGAAGATGAAGGGTTTCTGTTGTTATTTCCTTCCGTAGCACTGTTACATCCAAGCGCTAGTTCATTTAATTCATTACCGGATTGCTGCCGGTAATGCTGATTAAAAAATGCTGGTTCACATAACTTCTCCACTTTCTCAGTAAGTTTAGTCACCTGCTGAGTGAGTTTGTGGATAATGTTCAGTATACTGGAATCATTGATGTTAACGTTAGATTCCGTGTTCCCTTCAGCCTGAAGGGAAGCTGGTGGTTCTTCTACAGGACTGCCAAAGTTGCCTGGACTCGACATACTGATAAACGTAAAAAACAAAAAGGCTGTTACTAGAACACAAACGGCAACTGCAGTCTGTAAAAAAACTCTTAATTCCTTAAGCACTCGATAGCTTTTCGTATGCACTGTGTGCGAACTTCATCAGAGGGTGAATTAATTAAGTTAAGTAATTGTTCTAACATTCATTTGAATTCGACTGTGCTACCTTTTGAATACAGTTTGACACTTACATACTGTTCTGATTTTTCATTACTGAAAAATATTTTTTACAAAAATTGGAACATTCTGAAGGAAAATAAAGAATTGGTAATGAAACTAGGGGATAGACCCAAAATCACAATAAGACATGATAAAAACTTTAAACAAATATTGGATACTATTAATAATAACACTAATATAACTACGAGTTTCAAAAACATGTCGATATGTGGTAATTGCCCCTATTGTAAATATATTTATGTGGGACACACTGTTAAAATAAATGGGTTTACCCTAAGAAGTAAATTCAAAAACAACTGTAATTCAAAGATGGTTATATATGTGGCAATATGTCAGCTATGCCACTGTTTCTATGTGGGAAAAACCATTAGAAGACTTCGAGATAGAATATATGAGCATGTGTATAACATTAAAAAATGTAATTGTGAAAATGCTCTTGCCAGGCATATCAGTGAATTTTCAGACCATAATTTTAAATTTTGGATATTGGACCAACTTATACCAAATATTAGAGGAGGACCAATAGAATTGCAATTGGAACGTTTGGAACTTATTTGGCAAATTCGATTATTTTCATATTGCCTACCTGGATTAAATGATATTTGTTCCATTATGCCTATTTTAAAGTTACGTAGCCTAACAAGATAATTTTTTTTTCCACTTGTTTCTATTTTTTAGCCCTTCTTCTTGCCTGTCCCCCCTCCCTTCCTTTCCCTTCCTTTCCTTCTCCCTTTCCTTTCCCCCCCTTTCCCCCCCCTCTTCTCCCCCCTCCCCTTTCCCTCCCTATCCCTTTCTTTTGTCATTTGACTTTTCCTTTGGTTATTATATTATATTATGATATATTATAATATAATATATTTAAGCCCTTATGGCAGGGTGGAAGTATTGTATAATTGCTACGCTTGGTACATCATTTGTTATACATAACTGGTATATACAATGTACGTTATTATCTTCAACATTTATATATATATATTTTTCAACATTTATATGTTTATATTCTGGGTACATTTTCTGTAACTACAGTATATTAAATGTATATAGCTGACTATTATAGAAAACATGGTAATTATCAACCATTCAGTTATAAACAGATATTGTATTTGTATAAGCACGAGTTAAAAATTTTTTTATATATTATAGTATGGTTTTATAATATTAGATATGGTTTTCTATATCAATTTGAATAGAAATAATATAGGATGTATTGACATAGTACTACTGTGTAGTGATCGGATAAAAGCCATTACTTGATGCCGGTTATATAAAAATTAATTATTTGAAATTTATTACTTGATACTTGTTTAAAAGTTATTATTTGATGCTGGTTCTTAAATTGCCGATTTTATTTTAAAAGATTGTAAAAGATTTTAAAAGATTTTTAAAATGCTAACATAAAAACTAAAGTAACATCAGCTGACTTAGCAGGAAGTTATTTAAAGGATGTTGGTAATTAATTAATTCACCCTCTGATGAAGTTCGCACACAGTGCGTACGAAAAGCTATCGAGTGCTTAAGGAATAAAGAGTTTTTTTACAGACTGCAGTTGCCGTTTGTGTTCTAGATAGAACCCACATGGTCAGAATTGCAGGTGCCATGTCAGACTCTAAACCAGTTACAAGTGGCATCCCATAAGGCTCAGTCCTGGGACCTCTCTTGTTCGGTATATATTTCTCTGAGGTACAGGCTAACACGGGAGGACTATGGCTGACCAAGTTCGCAGATGATTGCAAACTGGGTGCCATAATCGGCTCACCGACTGACACAAGCATCCTCCAAATGGGTCTCACAGAGACGGATAACTGGTGCCAGAGCCATGGCCTAAAGTTAAATGCCAAAAAGTGCATAGTCATCCCCTTTGGGAAAAACAAAGTGCCCACAAATTACCACATAGGTGGTAATCCATTAAGTACGGAAGAAGTAATTAGGGATTTGGGGACCCAAGTAGATAGCAATCTCTTCTTTGACAATCACGTTGCCAAAGTGGTTAGAAAAACCTTCTATGTAGCCCACCTTATCACGAAAGGGTTCACATCTAGATCAAGAGATGTCATTGTGCCACTCTACTCATCACTCATCAGGCCCATAATTGAATACAATGCCCCATTCGGGATGTACCTTACCAGACATCTGCAGCAACTGGAAAGACCCCAAAAGTACCTCACCAAGAGGATCAAGGGACTCAAACATATGCCCTACGCAGTTAGGCTAAAAAAACTCCAGCTCTACTCAGTTGCTTACTGCCTACTCAGAGGTGATCTGTGCCTGACGTATAAAGCCATGTCCAACCCAGAATTAATGGACATGCTCCACCTCAGGAAATCCAAATCCCTTAGAGCTACATGCTCCAGGGACTTAAACCTCAGCACAGAAATAAATAGGACATGCTGGAGGGACAGATTCATATCCTAGAGGCTGTCCTCACTCTGGAACAGAATCCCAGTCCATGTTAGGCAGAGCCCCTTACTGACCCTCTTCAAGAGAAATCTTGATGAGTGGATGGGAGATCGTAGGTTTAACCCTGGGATCTCTTATGTGTCCCTGCTAGACAGAGGCACAGTAAACTAACCTTAAAAGGGCTATCTTCTGTGACCTACTATACAGAGGCACAGTCAACTAATCTAAAAGGGTGGCAAAAGCCAAACACTCTCTGGCTAGGCTTATAAATACACTAGGGCAGATAGCCTAGTATCAACCTATGAACCTGTATTTGGACGTTTACCTATGGCTGTGTTACTGTTGTATACTCTCATGTTTTATAAAGACATTCCCCAGATGGGGCACGTAACAGGGCACACCTGAATTTTCAGGTTTACTCCACCACTTTTAATTTCTTCATAACACAGTCTCAGATGTGTCCTAGAACTGCATGCAAGATTTAAATGGTACAGCCCTTGTCAAAGGATAGCATATTTTTTTACCAGTCCAATCTTAGACGAGTACCTTAAATGGCCAAAAGCACAAACTAGTTTAGAATATAGGGTTGCCACCTTTTCAAATGCCCAAAGTGGGACATTTTTGGTACAAACATCAGATTTTGCAGGTCGAAACATACCCACAGCCAGTACAAAGGACAGAACCTCACTTTTTTGCCTAAATAAAAGCTTATTCTTGTAGCATTTTATTTACTTATTCTGTTTCTTATAACATTTAGGTGTTTCAGATATAGAATAACTGTTTTATGCAACTATTACATAAAATATAGGAAATAATTTTGTCCTAAAATCTCAGGACATTTGCCATTTTTACAATTTTTTTGCAGGACACAACTGCCCAAAGAGGGACTGTCCCTCGCAAAGTGGGACAGGTGGTAACCCTATTAGAATATGGTCTTACCTCTCACAGTGCTGCAGCCTGGTGGACACATGCTTCTGTACGTATACAATGCCTAGTGCCACACACTGCATTAACCACCAAGGATGTCACGTCAGCCCACAGTCCACCATTTCTCCTCAGAAGCTGTGGTCTGCCATAAACCTGAAGTGTCAAAATGGATGCCTTTGAACATCCAGCTTCTGAAATCCAGGATAAAAAGTAAAGAATGGCTTAGAGTTAGATAAAATTCAAAGAAATATCAAAGACATTTACTTACAAAACATACCTGTTCATAAAGTGTCTAGAATTAAGAGCTTTTGGGTAAGTTTGAAGTTTAATTTTTCATTTTTGGTTGGATATTGTTTGGCAAAGAAACAGTCCCATTTATAAGGAAAGTCAGGACAAGAAAAAATAATAAAATCACACTATGACACGTCGAAAACATGAAAACATAGTATAAATGCAGACTTTTGAACCATTTTTAAAGACAGCTGTTAAATTGATAAATATGTTTCAGAACAATCTTTGATGTAATGCAGCTTCTGCTTCACTGATCTCTGATTTTTTCCATTTTTTATTAACATGTAATTGGTAAAATGTGATTTCAGAGAAAAACAAGACTATCATTTCCAGTGTTGGCCATTACTTTTCTGCTTACAGCCTGCACTGTTTAACTCTAAGACCATCATTTTTAAGTGTAAGAAAGAGTAAATGATGGAGCTAAAACCAGAAACATTCCTAAAAAATAAACACTTTAGAGGCATGCCAGGTTGGTATAATTCATTAATGTAAAAATACATTATTTTTATTCAAGTGTCAATTTTATATAGTGTACTGAGCAATAAAGCATGCATTCCTACAAAGCAGTGACTCTGCAAACTGTTTCTGACTTAACTATAGTAAGATATAAAAACAATGATGACAAACTGCTGTCAGCTTTTGTTACCTTTATATCCAGTCTCAGTGTCATATTCCCAGAACAAAACTGCCTTTCTGTCAGTTAGCTTAAAACAGAATATAATGAAACATTATCCAATGTGAGAAAGGAAAATAGAAACCACTGATGCTGGAAGAAACATACAAGGACAGAGGCCCGTGGTTTTGCAAACAATCCTACTTAATAAGTTGTGCTGTTCACAAATGCATTACATAGTGTTTAAGACTCATTATGGAATATAGATTGATTTTAGAACTTGCTTAGTGATAAACACTTTCTTCCAGTGGGAAAGACCCCTGGGGTGACATCAGGCAGATGAGACTGGAAGGTAACTCTCAGACCTTAGCTTTCCTTATCATTCAATAGATGCAGTTAATCTTTGGCTTATCTGACCTCCCCCCCCCCCTCCAACTATCCATTGTTCAGGGATTATTTACTGACCACATTTCCTACATGCCTCCCTCCCCCATATTAAGGAGGAGGATCTGGAATAAAGTTGATTATATTAGTAGAGCCCCCCACCACCACCAGGGAGCATTTAGTATATGCAGGATTTCAGACTCTGTTGCTACGGTGACCCTTTGTCTTTCTCCCTGCTTGCCCGGTGAGTGAGTGAATGAGATTCACTCAGAGACTTAATCCCTAAACAGGAGAGGGGCCTGTTTGCATGATTTGGGAATTTGTACAAACTTATCACTTGTCCCTTCCCCCCACTCAGAAACATGCTCAGTGATAAATGTAAATAGATCCCTTGGGTTTAAACCTTTTCTTGTATTAAGAAATACTAATGTTGGTGCCACAGAATATGGACAATGCATTCCTATGCAGTGTCTCACTATCAAGGCAAGCAGTTCTGTTGTTCATTTATGCACTGACTATTGTTAAACTCTCCCTCATTTGAACTCTACTCACTAGCTGCAGTCAGGTGAAATTACAGTTATTTTAAGCAGGCACCTGCAAGTCAATTGTGTTCCTGAAGGCCAAAAAAGGAAAAGTCGTGTTAATGTTTAAATTGTTTCTACTGACAACACAATGCAACAGCTTATTTCTGCACCTCTGCATCATATGCAAACACACACACACACACACACACACACACGCATTAAACCTGCTGAAACCCAGTTTACTGCCACAGACATATTACTGAATAGCTTAATTTAAACTGATGACCTTTGTAAGTACACAGCGAACAGTGTACAGGCCATCTATTATTGCTCAGACCCTGAGCCCCATATGTGGGGAGGGTTTACTCCAACACTTTCCAGCTTAATATATCTTTATAACATCCTGGTAGTGGGATATCCATAAATAAAGGGGTTGGATATGACAGTGCCTGTGTTTCCTTGTTTTACAGGGGTATCATTTGTGGTGAAGCATACATCAGAACTTGTGTTTGCAGAGAGTAATATTTCCAACGTTAATGTGCATCAGTTTTATCCTTTCTGTGACAACTGTACCTATTTCAAAGGTATGCAACAATTTTCAGGGTTGATGTATCCCTTCACATAATGTACTTATTTCGGAGGTACATAGCTGTTTTTATGCTTGATTTACCTGTATACACAATCTTCTTAATCATGCCCCTAAGCCATACCTCTCAACTGTTTTGCCTCATATTTGTAGTCCGTTTTTCATAAAATTGTGGTTTTATGGCAAATAATTAAAAATGAAGTTAGAAAATAGTGACAGGAATTTGAGTTTTAGAATTCATACCCTTCAGAAAATTCATGCTAATGCAAAACCTGTTATTCTATCAACTTTCTAAGTTTGTAACAGCAGTATTTAAAAATTGTCCCTGTTTTTGGGCCTTTGTCCCACTTTTATTAATGGCTTTGTCCAGATTTCTTGCTGTAAGAACTTGAGAGGTATGTGCCCTCCTCTCTGTCACACAGGAAACCAGACTACATAACCAAAATACTGGTGGCACCAATGATTTAAAGAAAATGGACTGACCTAGTGCATCTGCCTTTTTCCAGAAGCAAAAATAAATGACTTTGTAAGGTAGAATTTTATAATATCTTTCATTCAGTTCTAAAGATTTTACAGTGTCATATATTTTTGTCGGCTTTGTCAGTCGCAGCTTTTTAAACTTGTGTTTCCGAGGAGTTTCCCCACAATCCGTCTGGAAATGGGAAGAGAATGAGTTATTTGCTATGCACGTTTTATGTTAACTGGGTGCCCAGATTTTTGGCTGAATATACTTATTTTTCAACCGTCTTTAGTTGTACATATTTTCAATACCTCCAAATTGAGATGAGTAAATCAAAGTGTGCATCTTTTCCTCTCTGCATCTTTTAACCCCTTTCAGTAAGTCATTCCCGTTCAGCACAAAATAAGTGTTTCAGATGAACTCCTGTCATGTCAGGTTCAGAGGTTTGATCATATCTGAAGTTGAAAGATCAATAGATCATGAATTCTAGTCTCAGATTCTTTACGTGGGGAAATACCTTTAAAAGAAAGTTTTATGGGGAGGGAGGAAGGAACCATTAAGGCATCATCCAAGTTCTCCTCTGAAGATTTGTTATTATTCATCAAATAGAAGTAAACAAAATATGAAAAATCCAAGAGTTACAGGTTTTTAATGTGTTGTGTTCAACATTTTGTATGTCAGGAACAGGTCCCTGCCCCTCTGCACTTATACCCTATTTGTAGTCTACTCTGAGAACAAGATATGTCCTAGCATGCCGTTCCTAGGCATAAATTAGAAACCATTATACAATGACTCCCTATTACTATTTGAAAACGTGCACTCTGATTGGCCCAACCCAACCAGCGTACCCGTTGTAAATCCCACAAAATACCAATAGAAAAAGGTCCGGTCACCCAGACTTTTTTCCTTTGGTATAAAGTGCCCCAAAACCTTTTTTTTTTTTACAATTAAAAAAAAAAAAAGAGAGAGAAAACGGAGCAACGGAGACTTTCTTTTCTCCATTGCTTCCATTTCAAAGCATTGATGTACTAGGTATGCGTGGGAACGCAAGTCCCATACACATGCACAGTACATCAAAATGAAGAAGCAGTATACCACAACCGGCGGAAGAACAGTAATCCACCATTATACAAAGACATTGTTTAAGAAAGGTAAGTATTTTTTTTCTTAAATAATGTCATTGTATAATAGCAATAACCCACTCCGTGATTGTGGTATATTGAAGATTTACCCACAGTTGCCTTTGTTTAATCACTCAGGCTTTGTCCTCGTGATTAAACCACACCAGCCATGGGTAAATCTTCAATATATACCACACCATGTCATTGGTTATTGCTTTAGTAATTCACAACAGCTATTTACCCTACACACACGGATCACAGCACATGTGTAGGTGACTTGATTTTTTTAAATTTCTTCAGACCCATCTCAGCACTGGAAGTGGAATACACTTTTATATAGTGTCTTTCCCATGCAATGCCTCTGACTTACTTTCATAGTCCATAAAGAGTTGTCAGTTAGTGTTAACAGGGTGGTACTAGAACAGAGGCCCTCAGAGGGTATCCAACCATGGCTAGAATCAACCTTGTTCCATAAGTAAATACATCCAGACAGAACCGCAACACTCAGAAGTAATTTTTAGGAGTAGAGTTTTGGTGGATTGAGACTATAGGTATAGATGGTTCTTGGCCTTGGGAATGGGCATATTAGTATGGATCTGCAAAATTCACATGGGGGCTCTGAAGACTTGGCTTGTCAGAAAGGAGGTCAGATTATGTTGGCAGGATTGTAAGTGCTAAAAAATAATCGGGCAAAGTGATTGAAAAAAGCAGAGCATAAGAGATAAATGCAGCTGCATTTGTTTGTTGAGTATACAGGGAAGCAGCTTGCAGATGGGCTAGTTAGCTTCTCCAGCCTGTGAGAGGGAAGCCTACCCAAGTAAATCCTGTACTTTTCCATGTAAACGTTAGGATAAAACATTGCACACATTCAAGAAGTAATCCACTGGTATTTCATACCTCTATCATATACTTAAAGAAGCCAAAACAAGAAGAATAAACCAAGAAGTAATAATCCACGACCAAAACGGAAACCAAATAATCCTCTTCTTTATTTCACACGAAACACTCCAAGAATAATAAAATCAAGCGCTTTCGCCTGATCAATATCAGGCTTTATCAAGACAAAAGTATGCATGGTGTGCCACAGTTTAAATACTCATATCAATTGTGAAAACTTAACTTAATTGAATTAAATTAATTAGATTTAAAAACAAACGGTTCAGTTAATCAATTGATTAACCCACAATCGGGTTTTTAAAGTGCTAATGCATTACCCAAGTTTGCGTGACAAATCACATAAATACATGTCCCTTTCTCTTTTTAAAAACATAAATCCACCAGTAATGAAGGGTAAAATCATTAAAGGTGAACACAGTTCTTTACAAAAAGAACTAGTGTATGTGAAATGTTTAAATACATTTTCAAAAATTAGTATTCTATACAATGTATTATAAAAATGTTTAAAAATGGTTTAAAAACTGGTCTCAATGGGAAATAACAGTCAAAACGTTAAAAACAGGACTAAAGGCAAGACCACCATATAGCAAAGATATAAACTTGCTTAAATCAAATCCTAATAAGCAAGTCACTGTGCACAATGTTGTAATTCTTCTGCTAAAATGCCATGTAAAAAAGTCATTTTGCCAAAAAATACTTGGAATGGTTGAATAAATACATAAATACATAAATACTTTAACATTTTTTAGATTTTTTAGATTAAATTGGGAAACCTTTGTGAATTAATTTGTGGATTAAATAACTTAAAAAATTAAGTAATTCTCTTTGAAATACTAAAAGTGCTAACATGAATGTTTCTCAATAAATGCCTACCTTATAACCTGGCTCGTCTGATCTTCAAAACACTCTTAATGCTAGTTGATTCATTCATACCTGGGGGTTTTGTTGCATTTAATCTGATCTGCCATAAAAGCTCTTTGTATTCTAAAGAGGCCTCCCATTCCCCTCCTCTTGGGTTTTGGGGTACATGCTCTAGAATCATAAATTTCAAGGTCATATTGGGACATGTAACTGAATGCTTGTAAAAGGCATTACTCTCTTTCTTAACACTAACATCGTATAAGTGCTCATAAATCCTTTTTCGCAGGGTCCTTTCTGTCTTTCCCACATAGAACCCGTTGCAAGCCTCACAAAAACCAAGGTAGACTATACCCTTAGTGGCACAGTTGTAGTACCCTTTAGGAAAAAAGTTGAAATTTCTAGAGCTAATGTAATATTTACTGTTATTGTAAATATGGTTACATTGCTTACAAGTTAAACATTTGTAGGTTCCTACCTTCTTATTACTCAGAGATGCCTTTACCTCATGCCTTTCAAATAGATCCTTCAAGTTGGCATTTCTGCTGCTAACAAAGGCCGGGTATGTCGCTGTGAATTGTTTAATCTCCTCATTAGTTTTCAGAATAGGCCAGTATTTTGAGATAAGGTCCCTAAATTTCATGGAATCGTTGTTGAAGGTATGAACAAATGTGTTGTGGGAATCTGTGTTACTCTCAGCATTGCCTCCTGTGATGTCTGTGGTACCCTTACCCAGAAGTGGGATGAATTTATTGGTTCTCATCCTATAAACCTCATCAAGTGTTTTTCAAAAGCCTTTTAGGGTAATTTCTTTCTAAGAACATGTTTTCCAAAATTTGAGTCTCTTCTTTGAAAAGTTCAAGTGTACTGCACATCCTACTTGCTCTAATTAATTGGCCTTTTAAAATGCCCTTTTTTTTGTGCTGTGGGGTGACCACTGTCAAAGTGCAGAAATGAATTAGAAAACGTAGGCTTCCTGTAAACAGTTGATTCAAAACTCCTAGATTCAGGATTTTTTAAGAGAGTCACATCTAAGTAATTAATCTCCTTCTCACTAATGTTGTGTGTGAATCTCAAATAATCCGTTGTGGAATTTATATGTAAAAAATTCTTGAAATTCCAGTAACGACCCGCTCCAAAAAAGACATATATCATCCAGAAAGCGCTGATAGTGGGCTATATTCTTAGCCCATGCAGAATTGAAAACAAATTTCTGCTCCCACATAAACAACACAATGTTAGCATACGCCGAGGCGCAAGGTGAACCCATTGCCACCCCTTTCTTTTGTCTGAACAACTCACCATTAAAAAATATGTAATTGTTGTTCAAGATGACCTCCATGCTTTCTACTATTAACCTGATAACATTTGCTGTGAATTCACCTGAATTAACTAAGAATTCGTTGAATAGTTCCAAACCTTCCACATGTGGTATACTTGGGAAAAGTTCAATGACGTCGATGGTAATAAGTAATTTGGTTGCGTCATATAATTCCATTTTGATGTTCTTTAAGAACTCCCAAGAGTCCTTACATATGTGTTTTAAGGAATTGACCAGACTTTTCAGGGAGATGTCTATAAATTTACCAAGAGGTTCAGTGATGCCCCCACCCCCAGCCACAATTGGTCTAAACTTTAAAGGGGTCAACCCTTTATGCACCTTAGGTATACCAAAAATGGTGGGGGTCACAGGTTTATTGACCAGTAGAAAGTTGTATAATTTCTCATTTATTGCTCCTTGCATGAGGTTGTCATACAGCATGCATCTAATCTTAGAATATGCAAGGTTAACTTCATTAATCGAGGCAGTAGAATACTGATCTAAATCTTGTAAAATGCTAAACATTGCTGCTTCATAATCACAACTGTACATCAAAACAACCCCTCCCCCTTTGTCCGGTTTCATGATCCTTATTTTGTCAGTTTTCAATTTTTTAATGAGTTGTACACAATCGGGGGGTAGGTTTAGAACTTCTGAGTTGTTACTCCTAAAGGTATCCCTAATATCTTGTTCCACTAAGTCTTCAAATGTTTTAACTACAGCATGTAGTGGGGGTTAAATGTACTAGCTCTGGAAAACCTCTCTTGCAAGTAATTCTGCCCTTTGAAAAAATGTTCAAATTAAGCTTTCTTGTAAATAGTTTCAACTCTAAAATAGATTTTGTAATGTTAAGAGAGTGTAGTGGTACAAAATGGAAACCTTTTGTGAATAGCTCAAAGTGCGTATCCCCAACATCGATGTCAGTGAAGTTAAAGATTTTAAAGTTACCTCTAGAAATGATAGAGTAAGGCAAGTCATATGCGTTAAATGTCTCTATAGAAAGAGCTAAACAGTTCACGTCCCCCCCTTCCTCCACTACTATCTCTGCTGGTTCACCCAACCTCTCTGCTGGTAGAACGGACCCCTTTTGTTGGTCCTGCCCGGGGGAAATTGAAAAACCTGCTGCTCATTTCTGTTGTTGGAATTAAATTTCTGAGCCAGCCTCTCACTTCTACGAGGACCTTCTATTGGAGAATCAGTACCTTCAGTATTGTCTATTCTACTAAATCTGTTATTAGTTTTAAAATTACTTTTGTAGGCTGGTTGGTACGCTACACCATTTTTGTATTCGTTAAGGTCCCTCTCCAACTTCCTCACTTTTCGGTTAACTATTTTAATACAGTGCTGGTCTACCTCATGAAAAACTTGGTCGTAATCTTTTGTCGTCGTTTGTTTTTAAATCTAATTAATTTAATTCAATTAAGTTAAGTTTTCACAATTGATATGAGTATTTAAACTGTGGCACACCATGCATACTTTTGTCTTGATAAAGCCTGATATTGATCAGGCGAAAGCGCTTGATTTTATTATTCTTGGAGTGTTTCGTGTGAAATAAAGAAGAGGATTATTTGGTTTCCGTTTTGGTCGTGGATTATTACTTCTATCATATACTTCACTAACTGATCATAATTCCTTCAGTGGTTCTTGTTTGTTTCATTCTTTGTTTTCCTTCTCTCAAACCATGTCATCTAATGATCATAGACATATGTAAGATAGTCGTTAGGAACTTGATTTTCCAGAGGCTGAGCTGAAACATCAGCCACTAAATTTGTGAAGTCTCCGCTCCAACTGCAAAAGTTACCCTATCACTTCAAGGCAAGATTGGCATAAACAAAACATTTTTCTGCTTTGTCTAGTATATAGAACTGTCAGCTTATAGATGGCTCATCCTGTAGCCTATTTTACCTTCTACAGACATCCCATAATCCCATATCATCTACACAAGTTGTTTGTTTTCAAGCACTCCAGTCTAGCAAGCTATTCCGTGCAGCTACTTCCCTTTCTGTGAAGTACTGATTCCTTAGGGCAAGGCTGATTCTAGTTTATGCTGATAGTAGTTAGGCAGCCCTCATGTTCTTTTGAGCTGTATTCCTTCCTGTCACAGTCTCCCTTCATGGTCATATGTATGCATGTCATGGCCTTCACTACCTGCTGTCTTCCAGCACATATAATCAAAGCTCCTTCCAGCTTTTGTCTTCTCTGTTCCCCCCTTATCACCTTCATTAGCTTCCTTTGAACTCTTAAAGAAGTACTATTCCCTTTTCCCTGCACTTTCTCCAAAATGATCCATAGTACTTCATGTCTGGCTTTACTGGGATCCCACAGAGTAGTATAAAAACTTACCTGAATATTCCTTTCAGGATTCGTACTAGCATTTTACTTCTCACTGCTATCACCCTTTCACTTTGCAATTTGCTGATTCACTGGCACTGGCTTTAAATCTCCTAATCACACAACTCTTGGTGGTTTCCTTCATGTTATAGTTTCCAAAGGCTGACACCTGACATTAATTTGCATTAACTCCCAGCTGTCACATTGCTGTACAGTGCATCAGTCCTACCCATACCAACCGCTCCTGCTCTGGTGTCACGTGCAAAAACAAAAACAACCTGACCCAGTTTCATTATCTGCTGTCATGTCTGAGAGGTGCACACTGAAAAGCTTGTATAGGTCTCTGCAGAACACCGCTGGTTCCACTTTATCATCTTCTCAGACAAGGCCTCCTTCTGCATCCTCCCTTCCAGTCTGTTTTCTACCCATTTAGTCTTTTACCTGCTCTCATCTCATGCAGCTTAGTAATAGCCCTTTGTTTCATTGTTAGCTTGTCTGTCTTTGTTGACTGGGTTAAGGAGTAATAACAATGACCCACAGAGAAAACCAACAGCAGTAAAGAAAGTTGCACATCAGTTTTACATATCAAATAATCTACGTGCATAAAACTACCAACATTAAAAGACACCGGCTTATGCCACACTTGACTGTTGCATATAAAGAGGCTTTGACATTTTTACAGGTGGTTATATACATGTTCAGTCATTCACTGGGCAAGTTCTGTATCTTTTACAGTTAGTGCAGCACAGGCGAAGGAACGCACAATGTAAAGATGTAAGTAAAAGTCTAAGTGAATGACGACAGAAGGAGAGGGAAGTCTGAGACATGGTTACTGCGTATTGAAAAGAGGACAGTTTTAGAGAAGAACTGAAAGACAAGTGGGGAGTAGCACTGAAAGCTACAGGAAAGAATGTGAACTGGGGATGTTTACCTCAAAGGCAAAAGTAGTAAAGGTACTAAGAGTAAAAGGGGTATAGTTTAGGAAGTAGCAGATAACTGGTGTCATCTACGTTGCAACATAGGGAATGCAGTACCAGGGTTGGATAACAGCAGTTTTACTCAGAGAAAAAGCGCTTAACATTTTGTTGTGGTGAATACTGAATAAACCAGTCTTTTTATACATTCCTGGATTGTGGACTGTGTTATATGCCCTAATTCGACAAGTGTCCTGGTTTTTACGAGTTGTTTGTTGGGCACTATACACTTCCTTTTTCATTCTGGAGTCACCTTTAGTGAGTAGATTACTATCATCTTACAACTATTCCCATTCTAAAACTGTACACTTCTTTAGTAAATACAATACTGTCATCTTACAGCTATTCCCATTCTAAGACACTACGCATCTTTAGTGAGTACAATGGTATCATGTATGGCTATTCCCATTCTAAGACAGTACGCATCTTTAGTGAGTACAATGGTATCATGTATGGCTATTCCCATTCTAAGACATCACGCATCTTTAGTGAGTACAATACTATCATCTTATGACTAATCCTATTATAAGACTGTACACATCTTTAGTGGATAAAATACCATCACCTTATAACTATTCCCATTCTATGACCATATGCATCTTTAATGAGTGCAGTACTATTAACTATGGCTATTCCCATTCTAAGACAGTATGCATCCTTAGTGAGTAAAATACTAACATCTTGCAACTGTTCACATTCAAAGACCATACAGGTCTTTAGTGAGTAAAATACCATCATCTGCAGCTATTCCCATGCTAAAACAGTATGCATCTTTAGTGAGTACAATACAATCCTCTTACAACTATTCCCATGCTAAGACAGTACGCATCTTTAGTAAGTACAATGCTATCATCTTACGACTATTCCCATTTTAAGACAATACGCATCCTTAGTGAGTACATTAGTAACATCTTACAACTATTCCCATGCTAAGACAGTACCCATCTTTAGTAAGTGCAATACTATCTCACAGCTATCCCATTCTAAGACAGTATCCATCTTTAGTGGGCACAATGCTATCATCTTACAACTATTCCCATGCTAAGACCGTATGCATCTTTATTGAATACAATACTGTCTTACAGCTATTCCCATTCTAATACAGTATGCATCTTTAGTGAGTACAATGCTATCATCTTACAACTATTCCCATGCTAAGACAGTACGCATCCTTAGTGAGTACATTAGTAACATCTTACAGCTATTCCCATTCTAAGAGAGTATGCATCTTTAGTGAGTACAACACTATCATCTTACAACTATTCCCATGCAAAGACCGTATTTATCTTTAGTATTATAGCTATTCCTATTCTAAGACAGTATTTATCTTTGGTGAGTACAATACTATCATCTTACGGCTGTTCTCATTCTAAGACAAGTACGCATCTTTAGTGAGTACATTACTATCATCTTACAACTATTCCCATGCTAAGACTGTACCCATCTTTAGTGAATACAACACTGTCATCTTACAGCTATTCCCATTCTAAGACTCTATACCATCTCTATACCGGAAGAATGCAAAGTTCCTATAATCACGGCTGCACAGGTAAAAAACACACTCTCCAAAGCCAAGAACACAGCATCCATGGGACCTGACAATATCCCAGGCTGCATTCTACATGAACTACAGAATGAACTGGCACCCTACCTAAGTACCATGTTCAATCATAGCCTCACCTCAGGCATTGTACCCACTGAATGGTGCACCGCGATGGTTATCCCACTCCACAAAGCGGGAGTCACGATGGACCCCGGGAACTACCGCCCCATTAACCTGACGAGCCTGGTCTGCAAGGCCATGGAATGTATCATCGTGGAACTCATAAACAAAGACATTGGTAATCTCCAAACTCTGGACCCTACCCAGTTCGGATTTGTAAAAGGCAGATCATGTCTCCTAAACCTGATTGACTTATTTGAAGCAGTCACCAAAGCCATAGACGAGTAAAATGGTTCACACAGCTTATCTAGATCTCGCCAAGGCTTTCAACACCATCCCCCACTCTGGAATTATAGATAAGCTCACTAAACTAGGTATAAATCCCTATGTCACAAGATGGGTTGCCAACTGGCTCACGGACAGAACCCCACACTGTGAAAGTAGCGGATTCCAAATCCGACTTCAGACCAGTGACAAGTGGAGTACCACAGGGTTCAGTCCTGGGTCCTCTCCTGTTTGGTATCTACTTCTCCGAAGTGCAGGCTAACACAGAAGGTCTTTGGCTAACAAAGTTTGCAGATGACTTCAAACTAGGAGCCATAATCGAAAGACCTAACTATGTGGACAAACTACAAAAGGCCTCACTGAGACAGATACCTGGTGTTAAAGCCATGGCCTGAAGCTCAATGCCAAAAAGTGTATTGTCATCCCCTTTGGTAAAAACTCTGTACCCATGAACTACCACATAGCTGGTAGTCTACTTAATGCCGAAAATGTGATGAGACCTTGGGACACAGGTGGACAGTAGTCTCTCCTTTGATAATCACATCACCACAGTGGTCAGGAAATCCTTCTACGTGGCTCATCTCATCACAAAAGGATTCTCATCCAGAAAAAAAGAGGTAATTGTTCCCCTCTACTCATCACTCATTAGACCCATTGTAGAGTACAATGCCCCTTTTGGTATGTACCTCACAAGACATCTACAACTGGAAAGACCACAGAAATACCTCACAAAGAGGATTACTGGCCTCAAACAGATGCCCTACGCAGACCGTCTAAAAAAACTACAGCTTTACTACATTGCATATCGCCTACTCAGGGGCGATCTCTACCTAACATACAAAGCTATGTCAAACCAGAGCTGTTGGACATGGCTCCACTTAAAGAAATTCCAATCCCTCCGAGATACACACTCTAGGGACCTAAACCTTGTCACCACAATAAACAGAACATGCTGGAGGGATAGATTCCTGTCCCAGAGACTTCCCATACTCTGGAACAGACTTCCTATCTATATCAAACAAAGATCCTCATTAGCACTCTTCAAGAAAAATCTTGATGATTGGATGGGAAATGGGAAATTCACCCCGGGGATCACTTCTGTGGCTCTGCTCGACAAGGGCACAGGAAAATAATTTTCTTGGGTGACAGTATTTATCTTTAGTATTATAAGTATTCCTGCAGCTATTCCCATGCTAAGACAGTATTTATCTTTAGTGAGTACAACACTATCATATTACAACTATTCCCATGCTAAGACAGTATTTATCTTTAGTGAGTACAACATTGTCATCTTACAGCTATTCCCATGCTAAGACAGTATTTATCTTTAGTGAGTACAACACCATCATATTACAGCTATTCCCATGCTAAGACAGTATTTATCTTTAGTGAGTACAACACCATCATATTACAGCTATTCCCATGCTAAGACAGTATTTATTTTTAGTGAGTACAACACCATCATATTACAGCTATTCCCATGCTAAGACAGTATTTATCTTTAGTGAGTACAACATCATCATATTACAGCTATTCCCATGCTAAGACAGTATTTATCTTTAGTGAGTACAACACTATCATTTTACAGCTATTCCCATGCTAAGACAGTATTTATTCCCATGCTAAGACAGTATTTATCTTTAGTGAGTACAACACTATCATATTACAGCTATTCCCATGCTAAGACAGTATTTATCTTTAGTGAGTATAACACTATCATATTACAGCTATACCCATGCTAAGACAGTATTTATCTTTAGTGAGTACAACATTGTCATCTTACAGCTATTCCCATGCTAAGACAGTATTTATTCCCATGCTAAGACAGTATTTATCTTTAGTGAGTACAACACTGTCATATTACAACTATTCCCGTGCTAAGACAGTATTTATCTTTAGTGAGTACAACACTATCATATTACAGCTATTCCCATGCTAAGACAGTATTTATCTTTAGTGAGTATAACACTATCATATTACAGCTATACCCATGCTAAGACAGTATTTATCTTTAGTGAGTACAACACTATCATCTTACAGCTATTCCCATGCTAAGACAGTACCCATCATTACTGACTATCGTACTATCCTCTTATGGCTGTTCTCATTCTCAGACCATACGCATCTTTACTGAGTACAATACTATCATCTCACGACTATTCCTATTCTAAGACAGTACGCATCTTTACTGAGTACAATACTATCATCTCACGACTATTCCTATTCTAAGACAGTACGCATCTTTACTGAGTACAATACTATCATCTCACGACTATTCCTATTCTCAGACCATACGCATCTTTACTGAGTACAATACTATCATCTCACGACTATTCCTATTCTAAGACAGTATGCATCTTTACTGAGTACAATACTATCATCTCATGACTATTCCTATTCTAAGACAGTATGCATCTTTACTGAGTACAATACTATCATCTCACGACTATTCCTATTCTAAGACAGTATGCATCTTTACTGAGTACAATACTATCATCTCACGACTATTCCTATTCTAAGACAGTATGCATCTTTACTGAGTACAATACTATCATCTCACGACTATTCCTATTCTAAGACAGTATGCATCTTTACTGAGTACAATACTATCATCTCACGACTATTCCTATTCTAAGACAGTATGCATCTTTACTGAGTACAATACTATCATCTCACGACTATTCCTATTCTAAGACAGTATGCATCTTTACTGAGTACAATACTATCATCTCACGACTATTCCTATTCTAAGACAGTATGCATCTTTACTGAGTACAATACTATCA